>NC_091382.1:8537173-8726512 GCF_038502225.1 Cherax quadricarinatus
TCCAGGTACAGAGGTGAGGCTTCAAGTGCTTGTATTAGATTCTCACGTCTATTGAAATGCCCTAACTCATGTCTCCAGGTACAGAGATGGGGATTCATGTAATCATGTCTCTTGAAATACCCTAGATCATGTCTCCAGGTACAGAGGTGAAGCTTCACGTGGCTATATTATAGTTTCATGTCTCTTGAAATGCCCTAGCTCATGTCACCAGGTACAGAGGTGAAGCTTTACAGTTTCTCGAGGGGTATGAAAAATTAATCTTAGGTGTGATATATAGGCCCCCATACCTTGATAGGGAGTGCAGTAAGCTGTTATGGGACGAAATTCATAAGGCGTCTAGATGTGAAAATGTGTTAATTTGGAATTTTAACTTTAGACAAATTTATTGGAACAATTTAAGAGGAAATCTTGAGTCTAGTGACTTTCTTGATACGGTTCAGGATTGCTTTTTAGAACAGGTTGTGACAGAATCAACTAGAGGAAACAATCTGCTTGACTTGGTTCTTGCCAACAAAGATTCACTAATTAATAATCTTGAAGTTAATAATGAGCTTGGGGAAAGTGATCATAAATCACTTAGTTTCAATATATCATGGAATTACCCAGATAACTGCAATCAAGTCTCTATCCCAGACTTCCGCTTGGCTGATTTCATGGGACTGAAAAATTACCTGGGTGGGCTAAACTGGGATGACCTGACTGTGGGTCAGGTAGCTGGTGTTGATTGCCAATATGACGTATTTCAGAACATAGTTCTAGCTGCCCAGACAACTTTTGTTCCGAGTAGGGAAAATAGATTTAACAAAAATGATCCCAAATGGATGAACAATAGATTAAAACATCTCATAGGTCAAAAGAGAGGCATATATAGGCGTATCAAAAGAGGGGATGGGCAGTTAAGAAATCAATATATTCAATTAAAGAGAGAAATAAAAAAAGGAATAAGAAAAGCAAAAATGGATTATGAGGCTAAGGTCGCATGGGATTCAAAGACTAACCCAAAAGTGTTCTTTCAGGTGTAAGGAAGTAAGATTAGGGACAAGATAGGCCCACTTAAGAGTAACTCAGGTCAGATCACTGACAGTGATAATGATATGTTTGAAATTTTCAATTCTTACTTCCTCTCAGTCTTTACTCAGGAAGATACTAGCGAAATTACAGAAATAATAGATTATGTAGAACAGGACGATAAACTATGCACGATTGTGGTAACTACTGACATGGTCCTCGGACAAATAGAGAAACTAAAACCTAACAAATCCCCAGGCCCTGATGAACTGTTTGCAAGGGTGTTAAAGGAATGTAAAGAGAAACTTAGCATACCTTTCGTTAATCTTTTTAACATATCACTACAAACTGGCATAGTGCCTGATAAGTGGAAAATGGCAAATGTAATACCTATTTACAAGGCAGGTGACAGGTCCTTAGCTTCGAAGTATAGACCAATAAGCCTTACCTCCATAGTGGGAAAATTTATGGAATCAATAATTGCCGAGGCAATTCGTAGTCATCTTGATAGGCATAAATTGATAAATGAATCTCAACACGGTTTTACAAAGGGGCGTTCCTGTCTTACGAATTTACTAACTTTTTTCTCTAAGGTGTTTGAGGAGGTAGATCATGGTAATGAATATGATATTGTGTATATGGACTTCAGTAAGGCTTCCAATAGAGTTCCACATCAGAGGCTATTGAGGAAACTTAAGGCACACGAAATAGGAAGAGAATTTTTTTCCTGGGTAGAGGCGTGGTTGACAAATAGGCAGCAAAGAGTTTGCAAAATGGGGAGAAATCAGAATAGGGGCACGTCACAAGCGGTGTTCCACAGGGGTCAGTGTTGGGCCCCTTGTTGTTCGCATTTTACATAAACGATATAGATGAGGGAATAAATAGCGACATAAGCAAATTTGCTGATTCACCAAAATAGACCGTCCAATTCATTCTATTGAAGACATTAGTGCACTCCAGGATGATTTGAATAGACTGATGCAATGGTCGGAGAAGTGGCAGATGCAGTTTAATATAGACAAATGCAAAGTTCTAAATGTTGGACAAGACAATAACCATGCCACTTATAAACTGAACAGTGTAGATCTTAATACTATTGATTGCGAAAAGGATTTAGGAGTTCTGGTTAGCAGTAACCTAAAACCAAGACAACAGTGCATTAGTGTTCGCAATAAAGCTAACAGATTTCTTGGCTTCAAATCTAGAAGTATAAATAATAGAAGTCCTCAGGTTGTTCTTCAACTCTATATATCCTTGGTTAGGCCTCATTTACACAATGCTGCTCAGTTCTGGTCACCGTATTACAGAATGGATATAAATGCTCTGGAAAACGTACAGAGGAGGATGACAAAGATGATCCCATGTATCAGAAACCTTCCCTATGAGGATAGACTGAGGCCCTGAATCTGCACTCTCTAGAAAAACGTAGAATTAGGTGGGATATGATCGAGGTGTATAAATGGAAAACAGGAATAAATAAAGGGGATGTAAATAACGTTCTGAAAATTTCCAGCCAAGACAGGACTCGCAGCAATGGTTTTAAGTTGGAAAAATTTAGATTCAGGAAGGATATAGGAAAGCACTGGTTTGGTAATAGAGTTGTGGATGAGTGGAACTCCCGAGTACCGTTATAGAAGCTAAGACCTTGTGTAGTTTTAAAAATAGGTTGGATAAGTACATGAGTGGGTGTGAGTTGGACCTGACTAGCTTGTGCTGCTGGGTCTGGTGCCATGCTCCTTCCTTAAGTGGAAGTGACCTGACTAGGTGGTCATTATTCTAAGCCGGGGGGCGGCATGGACCTGCTTCGCATGGGTCAGTAGGCCTGTTGCAGTGTTCCTTCTTTCTTATGTTTTTATGTTCTTATGCTCATGTGGCTATATTTTGCTTTCATGTCTCTTGAAATGCCTTAGCTCATGTCTCTAGGTACAGAGATGGGGATTCATGTACTCATGTCTCTTGAAATACCCTAGATCATGTCTCAAGCTAGAGAGGTGAAGCTTCATGTGGCTATATTATACTTTCATGTCTCTTGAAGTGTCCTGGCTCATGTCTCGTGTGGATATCAATGTCTGCTGTATAAATATATCTTTCAACATTGAATGCCGTTGCTCGAGTCATGGTATCTAACACTTCTCCCACTGATTTGTACTTTGTAGCCATATTTTCCCCCAAATTCATGATTTTAGTATTTTGTTATAACTATTACTCCATTATTATTATTATTATTAGTAGTAGTAGTAGTGGTAATAGTAGTAGTAGTAGTAGTAGTGGTAGTAGTAGTAGTAGTAGTAGTGGTAATAGTAGTAGTAGTAGTAGTAGTGGTAATAGTAGTAGTAGTGGTAATAGTAGTAGTAGTAGTGGTAATAGTAGTAGTAGTGGTAATAGTAGTAGTAGTAGTAATAGTAGTAGTAGTAGTGGTAATAGTAGTAGTAGTAGTAGTAGTGGTAATAGTAGTAGTAGTAGTAGTAGTGGTAATAGTAGTAGTAGTAGTGGTAATAGTAGTAGTAGTGGTGGTGGTAATAGTAGTAGTAGCAGTAGTAGTAGTGGTAATAGTAGTAGTGGTGGTGGTAATAGTAGTAGTAGCAGTAGTAGTAGTAGTAGTAGTAGTAGTAGTGGTGGTGGTAATAGTAGTAGTAGTAGTAGTAGTAGTAGTAGTAGTGGTGGTGGTGGTAATAGTAGTAGTAGTAGTAGTAGTAGTAGTGGTGGTGGTAACAGTAGTAGTAGTAGTAGTAGTAGTGGTGGTAATAGTAGTAGTAGTAGTAGTAGTAGTAGTAGTGGTAATAGTAGTAGTAGTAGTATTAGTATTAGTATTTTATTATTACTATAATAATAATAATAATAATAATTATTATTATTATTATTATTATTATTATTATTATTATTATTATTATTATTATTATTATTATGTTTCCACAGCACCTGAAGGCTGCCTACAGTACTACACAGCAACTGCTGGCACAATCAGAAGTTTTAACTTCCCTCTGACCAACATTCCCGTCACTGGTGAGTGATACTTCAAGTGTAGATGTACGGTAAGTCATAAGGTAGGCAACACTGCCAGTTTAATCAAAGTTGGGCAGAGAAATGATATAACATCAGCTACTTTCTAATTAATGTGATATCAGATGTTGTAAACAAGTGGAGTAGATGGTATTTTGTTTTCTAAGTTGATTGTAGTACGGAAAGTTTGAGAGAATGTAGTTATGTTAACAAAGAGTATCTGGCAATGACTTTAAATTGAGTGGATTTCGTGACTAGGGTATGATGAGGTACACAGGTGCTGAGTCCACGACAGTAAGAACCATGACAGTTGATGGATATGATGAGGTACACAGGTGCTGAGTCCACGACAGTAAGAACCATGACAGTTGATGGATATGATGAGGTACACAGGTGTTGAGTCCACGACAGTAAGAACCATGACAGTTGATGGATATGATGAGGTACACAGGTGTTGAGTCCACGACAGTAAGAACCATGACAGTTGATGGATATGATGAGGTACACAGGTGCTGAGTCCACGACAGCAAGAACCATGACAGTTGATGGATATGATGAGGTACACAGGTGCTGAGTCCACGACAGTAAGAACCATGACAGTTGATGGATATGATGAGGTACACAGGTGCCGAGTCCACGACAGTAAGAACCATGACAGTTGATAGATATGATGAGGTACACAGGTGCTGAGTCCACGACAGTAAGAACCATGACAGTTGATGGATATGATGAGGTACACAGGTGCTGAGTCCACGACAGCAAGAACCATGACAGTTGATGGATATGATGAGGTACACAGGTGCGGAGTTCACGACAGTAAGAACCATGACAGTTGATGGATATGATGAGGTACACAGGTGCGGAGTTCACGACAGTAAGAAAATGACAGTTGACGAATAAGACACATGTGCAACACCTGGGTATCTTGATTATGAAGACGTTTCACTAACCAGTGGCTTTATCAGTTTTTGTGTATGTTTGTGAATGAATCAGAGGAGGACCTAAATCTCCTCTGAGCAGTGAGAGCTCATCATGCGAGTGGTTTTTCTATTGATTCTACTGATTGTCCCTAATTCCTCCCTAGTAACCCGCCTCAGTTTTCAGATCATTCATATTAGTGTAAACCTTTGCTTTATCGCCCCTATCCTCCCTGAACATAAATGCATTTCTGGCAGTTCATCGGCAAATCATTTCAGCCACTATGGTCTTGTTTGCCACAGAAGAGATAGACCATACAAGGCATAAAGAGAATAACAATAACAGAGAACCACTTCAACAGCCAGATACTAAGCAATATTAAATCCATCCTCTTATGGAACTAACTCTATCCACAGTCTCATGGCTGTCGTCCATCAAGAGATAAATCCAAGATATGGGTGTTAATCTCTATTTGAATTAAACCTGATTACCAGTCATTTTCCAAGTGCTGTATATTTAGCGTTTCCCTATAAATATAATAATTAAGAGACTTATTTAACAGGATATTATACTCACATGTATACACCATACGGCGTAACGTATTTTCTGGCATATAAGGCGCACAAGAATCATAACGGTAAATCAGTAATCATATTTAAGGGTTAATTACCCTCTTACTTTATGCTAAAGCATAACATAAAGCTTACCCTTGACCCTGACTTTGAGCATATAAGGCACAGGGTGATTCTCCAAGCCTTTGTTGTGGGAAAAAGGTGCGTCTTATATGCCGGAAAATACGGTATATCTCTTATCCAGCATCTGTTATTCCACTCCAGTTATCCTTGCTGTAATAAAATGGTTGTTGATATTGTTGCAGCAACGAGACAGTTGGCTAACCAGGACTACGGTGTGTGCATCAAAAGAGCTGATAGCTACTGTGGCATCACATACAAACGAAACACAGACTTGGGCAACTATGGCTTCACCGTCAGTGGCCAAGTGTTAGCTGTAGACCCCGTCCTCATCGGTAAGAATCTCACACAGACACGAAGTAACGAAACACAGACTTGGGCAACTATGGCTTCACCGTCAGTGGCCAAGTGTTAGCTGTAGACCCCGCCCTCATCGGTAAGAATCTCACACAGACACGAAGTAACGAAACACAGACTTGGGCAACTATGGCTTCACCGTCAGTGGCCAAGTGTTAGCTGTAGACCCCGCCCTCATCGGTAAGAATCTCACACAGACACGAAGTAACGAAACACAGACTTGGGCAACTATGGCTTCACCGTCAGTGGCCAAGTGTTAGCTGTAGACCCCGCCCTCATCGGTAAGAATCTCACACAGACACGAAGTAACGAAACACAGACTTGGGCAACTATGGCTTCACCGTCAGTGGCCAAGTGTTAGCTGTAGACCCCGCCCTCATCGGTAAGAATCTCACACAGACACGAAGTAACGAAACACAGACTTGGGCAACTATGGCTTCACCGTCAGTGGCCAAGTGTTAGCTGTAGACCCCGCCCTCATCGGTAAGAATCTCACACAGACACGAAGTAACGAAACACAGACTTGGGCAACTATGGCTTCACCGTCAGTGGCCAAGTGTTAGCTGTAGATCCCGTCCTCATCGGTAAGAATCTCACACAGACACGAAGTAGAAGAACAAGCGTTAGAATCAAGAGGTGATCAGGTCAATGCCAGCGCCAGGGGCAGGTGGAGTGAAAAAGAAAACGAAAACTGAGAAGTTCATGACGATATTGGGAGTGTGACAGACAGGGGAGGATCTACTTCGATACTAATGAAACTTAGGCTTCAGGGCCCCTAATCTCGGAGGGTTCTCAAAAGCTATGTTACTCCACATTGCTTAAAAAAATTGAGTCTACTGTATGAGAAGGGGTTCTAAAAATATCAATGTAGTGTAATCCAGTACAAAATAATTGTTAAAATAAAAATTAAAAGCTTATTAGCTTGTTAAAGTATGGTGTAGGCCTAGCCTTTGCTGGCTGTGAGGGGGCCCCATAACAGTTCAAACTTCAGGGCCTCAAAAATGTAGGTCCGACACTGGTGACAGGAGACAAAATTAGCAACACTAAAATTAGTAACATTAAATACTTGGTAATAACCTAGCAACCACAACAATAGCGACATGACAGCTATCACCAACCTGCTGTCAGACGTCACATCATTATAAAAGACTTTAATGTTCTGATCTCAATGGAATCTGGCATCTATCAGTAGGAAAAGTCCACCACATACAGAGTGGGGAAGCAGCAAAATGAGAAAAACTCTCTTTCCAGAGACTTGTCCAATTCACCTTCATGTTAATGCTGGTTTATCTATAAGGTTGATTGGGAGCAGCAAATGACACCCAGTTTGTCAGTGTAGAGCTGCATTTATGATAATCCAAGGAGTTCAGGTAGGAATCCTGCTAAAGATAGTGTATAATTTAATAAACAAACACAGTGAAATATATTTTTTTACATTAGGTTCAGAATAATTTTTGCGAAATTATTGCATACACAAATTTTAGCTTGCCCTATTCGGCAAGAAGTGTGTTGCTATTTAAGCCAAAATCACAAGTTTTATTTACTCAGGACTATATCTTTAAGATCATTTAACCTACTAACCAACCTTTTAGCAGATGCGTCATCAAATTGAACTAGCTACTGCTTGTAGATTTTGACTAAATAAAGATTGCACACAGGTACCTTCGACGCAGGCAGCCTGGACAGCCAATGCCCCAAAGACTACGTGATCATCCCTGGAGGCAGGTACACTAAGTACGAGCCTGACCCGGCACTTTACCCGGCAGACAGATACTGTGGTCTTGGCTTCCCATACTCCGTCACCAGTAAGTATATACCCATATATAGGACAGAGAAGCTTCTGACAACGTTTGGTTAAACTCCATTTACTAGTCACACTAGCACACGGAGGTTAGGTTGTAAGGTTCGTCAAGAAACAGGACAAGTGTTTCCTGATGCGGGTCATAGTCATATTATGGCCCACAGCTGCCGCTTTTGGTCATCTGACCGAGGCCTTCCACTGGCTTACTATTCCACCCCTTTTATAAATTATTGTTATGATTATAACTACTGAGTTCATTCCACAGGAAGGATAGGGAGCCAATATATACATAATATATATATATTTTTTTTCAACAAGTCGGCCGTCTCCCACCGAGGCAGGGTGACCCAAAAAAGAAAGAAAATCCCCAAAAAGAAAATACTTTCATCATCATTCAACACTTTCACCACACTCACACATTATCACTGCTTTTGCAGAGGTGCTCAGAATACAACAGTTTAGAAGCATAAACATATAAAGATACACAACATATCCCTCCAAACTGCCAATATCCCAAACCCCTCCTTTAAAGTGCAGTCATTGTACTTCCCATTTCCAGGACTCAAGTCCGACTATATGAAAATAACCGGTTTCCCTGAATCCCTTCACTAAATATTACCCTGCTCACACTCCAACAGATCGTCAGGTCCCAAGTACCATTCGTCTCCATTCACTCCTATCTAACACGCTCACGCACGCTTGCTGGAAGTCCAAGCCCCTCGCCCACAAAACCTCCTTTATCCCCTCTCTCCAACCCTTTCGAGGACGTCCCCTACCCCGCCTTCCTTCCCCTATAGATTTATATGCTTTCCATGTCATTCTACTTTGATCCATTCTCTCTAAATGATCAAACCATCTCAACAACCCCTCTTCTGCCCTCTGACTGATGCTTTTATTAACTCCACACCTTTTCCTAATTTCCACACTCCGAATTTTCTGCATAATATTTACACCACACATTGCCCTTAGACAGGACATCTCAACTGCCTCCAACCGTCTCCTCGCTGCTGCATTTACCACCCAAGCTTCACATCCATATAAGAGTGTTGGTACTACTATACTTTCATACATTCCCTTCTTTGCCTCCATAGATAATGTTTTTTAACTCCACATATACCTCAATGCACCACTCACCTTTTTTCCCTCATCAATTCTATGATTAACCTCATCCTTCATAAATCCATCCACCTGACACGTCAACTCCCAAGTATCTGAAAACATTCACTTCTTCCATACTACTCCTCCCCAATTTGATATCCAATTTTTCTTTATCTAAATCATTTGATACCCTCATCACCTTACTCTTTTTTATGTTCACTTTCAACTTTCTACCTTTACACACATTCCCAAACTCATCCGCTAACCTTTGCAATTTTTCTTTAGAATCTCCCATAAGCACAGTATCATCAGCAAAAAGTAACTGTGTCAATTCCCATTTTGAATTTGATTCCCCAAAATTTAATCCCACCCCTCTCCCGAACACCCTAGCATTAACTTCCTTTACAGCCCCATCTATAAATATATTAAACAACCATGGTGACATTACACATCCCTGTCTTAGACCTACTTTTACCGGGAAGTAGTCTACCTCTCTTCTACACACCCTAACCTGAGCCTCACTATCCTCATAAAAACTCTCTACAGCATTTAATAACTTACCACCTATTCCATATACTTGCAACATCTGCCACATTGCTCCTCTATCCACTCTATCATATGCCTTTTCTAAATCCATAAATGCAATAAAAACTTCCCTACATTTATCTAAATACTGTTCACATATATGTTTCAATGTAAACACTTGATCTACACATCCCCTACCCACTCTGAAACCTCCTTGCTCATCCGCAATCCTACATTCTGTCTTACCTCTAATTCTTTCAATTATAACCCTACCGTACACTTTTCCTGGTATACTCAGCAACCTTATTCCTCTATAATTTTTACAGTCTCTTTCGTCCCCTTTTCCTTTATATAAAGGGACTATACATGCTCTCCGCCAATCCCTAGGTACCTTCCCCTCTTTCATATATTTATTAAACAAAAATACCAACCACTCCAACACTATATCCCCCCCTGCTTTTAACATTTCTGTCATGATCCCATCAGTTCCAGCTGCTTTACCCCCTTTCATTCTACGTAATGCCTCACGTACCTCCACCACACTTACATTCTGCTCTTCTTCACTCCTAAAAGATGGTATACCTCCCTGACCAGTGCATGAAATTACTGCCTCTCTTTCTTCCTTTCTTCCATTTAAAAGTTCCTCAAAATATTCTTGCCATCTACCTAATACCTCCATCTCCCCATCTACTAACTCCCCTACTCTGTTTTTAACTGACAAATCCATACTTTCCCTAGGCTTTCTTAACTTGTTTAACTCACTCCAAAATTTTTTCTTATTTTCATTAAAATTTCTTGACAGTGTCTCTCCCACTCTATCGTCTTCTCTCCTTTTGCACTCTCTCACCACTCTCTTTACCTTTCTTTTACTCTCCATATACTCTGCTCTTCTTATAACACTTCTGCTTTGTAAAAACCTCTCGTAAGCTACCTTTTTCTCTTTTATCACACCCTTTACTTCATCATTCCACCAATCACTCCTCTTTCCTCCTGCCTCCACCCTCCTATAACCACAAACTTCTGCCCCACATTCTAATACTGCATTTTTAAAACTATTCCAACCCTCTTCAACCCCCCCACTACTCATCTTTGCACTAGCCCACCTTTCTGCCAATAGTCCCTTATATCTCACCCGAACTTCCTCCTCCCTTAGTTTATACACTTTCACCTCCCTCTTACTTGTTGTTGCCACCTTTCTCTTTTCCCATCTACCTCTTACTCTAACTGTAGCTACAACTAAATAATGATCCGATATATCACTTAAGAAATCGTAATGACACGATTGCAAATAAACCATACCCCCGGCCGGGATTGAACCCGCGGTCATAGAGTCTCAAAACTCCAGCCCGTCGCGTTAGCCACTAGACCAGCTAGCCACAATAAGATTCATCCAACTAGGTATATACCTAGTTGGATGAATCTTATTGTATCTAGCTGGTCTAGTGGCTAACGCGACGGGCTGGAGTTTTGAGACTCTATGACAGCGGGTTCAATCCCGGCCGGGGGTATGGTTGATCCGATATATCAGTTGCCCCTCTATAAACATGTACATCCTGGAACCAACCCATCAACCTTTTATCCACCAATACATAATCTAATAAACTACTTTCATTACGTGCTACATCATATAAATATATATATATATATATATATATATATATATATATATATATATATATATATATATATATATATATATATATATATGTATAGTATACATATATGTTTGTGCATGCATGTGTAGTGTGACCTAAGTGTAGAAGTAGCAAGACGTACCTGAAATCTTTCATGTTTATGACGCAGAAAAAAGACATCAGCAGGTTGTGAAGATTGGCTATGTTTTCATTAGATGATACACAGACAAAAGTACCGTCTATAAAGGATGCCACAGTACTGCGGGCTGTGCTTCTATGTCAAATTATGAAAACTAGAACAAGGGCCAGTACTGCAGTCTCTAACTTAACTTTTGTTTACATCTCTACCATCATGTAAATCAATTACAAGTTTCCGTCTTACACTCATTTGGCAGGACGGTAGTACCGTCCTGGGCGGTTGCTGTCTGTATCTATATATATACAGGAGATGGGGGCAGGGACGGGACTAACAGACGAAGAAAACCGTGGAAAAGTAGTGGTACAGGTAACGCTGATAGTGGAAGTAGTAGTAGCAGTAGCTGTAGTAAATAGGGGAAGTAGTGATTGTCGTATGCTTCTCTCTCCTACGTACGTGTTATGTATGTATTGTTCCAGTCACGGTTATTATTATTAAAGATTAGCCGGTATTCTCCCGGCTCGGGCCTTTTCCAAGTGGTGGCCCGGCCTTGGCTCCCTCTTTAGGGAGTGTCTGAGACCTAAGTCTCCCATGGGAGGAGGCACAAGTACCTCCTCATCTTTGGGACCAACTGTCCCCAGGCCTAGCCACAAGCTAGGCCTCTTTGGTCTGCCATCCCCGCCCCAAGGGGGCAAATGGGAATGACAGTCTTATGAGCTAAAGGCTCGGGCTCAGGCACCTACCCTACCCTAGAAGGATTAGGCATGGTGTCGATCCTCCAGTCACGGTATTGTGCCTTTTTTGTTCTTAGTAAATAATTTAGTCATTTCCTCGCCATGTCATCTCACTCACCATGCTATCAACTCTTTTGATAAACAAAACACGTGTTCAGCAGTTAGGTATCTGTAAAGTAAAAGGACACAAGTGCAACTAATGTGATATTTTATTGTGGCAACGTTTCGCTCTCCAGGAGCTTTGTCAAACTGTTACAAACAGTACATGGACACAGAGGGTATATATAGGCTCAGAGTGAGGTGCTATACTAGTGGTAGTAGTAGTAGTAGTAATACAATATGGTAGAACAATTAGCTTACACATGAATAAAATGATATAGAAGTTAGATATCTATATTTCGAAGCGTTTTGCCTACACAGCAGGCTTCTTCAGTCGACTACAAAGGCAGCAGGGGAAGCAGAGAAGTAGTTTTGAGGTGGTCAGTCCCTCAGCCTGGAGAAGAGCTCTGCTCCATAATCTGGAACAATGTGAAGCTGAAGCATCCTCACCCTGCTATCGTTTCCATTCCCCGTGTGGGTCGAAGTCAGGGCATTTCCACTTCTGAATTTACTCCCTTAGGACAAAAGATGATCCTTTTTTCTGAGTGATGTTGAGAAGCTGAGATATCACTTTCTATAATGTGGCATTTATTTTTTGTAGTGACGGGTAAGCCAATGGATGGAGTGATTAAATAGACAAAAGCTCCAATTAGCTGGTCATCCCAATGCTAAGTCCAGTATTAGGAGATACATATTTCTCGTCGCAAACAACACTCTTCCACCTCTACCATTCACCTGAGAGCCGAACCCTTTACCTGCGAGCGGAACCTCTAAACTCTAAACTGAGACTTAAACTGTAGGTTGAGCCCCTAACCTGTAGGCTAGTTTAGCAAGTCGAACCTATATATTTCACGCAGAATCCCCCACCTATGTGCCGAATGTCTCAGCTATACTACTGAAAAGTGAATATTTGACTTAGCTGCAAGTTTAACCACTTACCTGTATTCCAGAAAGCTTTACTCAATGTATATTAACCAGAAAGTGTGTCCCCTACACCTCTACATACGTAAGTATAACCCCAGCCTAGTGAGCTTGTTAGCTGAACATATCGTTTGTACAGTTGTAAGCCAACGTATCGATATTCTAAAGCTCTACACGTGACTTTATAAAAGTCTGCACAAACAGAAGAATGACTTTAAAATGTTCTAAATATATAAAAATATGACTTTAAAAAGCTCTACTCGTAAACATGATAAAGCTCTACATAGAAATATATGATCAAAAGAGCTCTATTACTCAACACAATGTACTTCGTAAATCTAACTTGCATATCCGCCTGCGTGGAACCTATTTCTCACCAGTTAAGAATACTTTAATCTCTTAAACAGGAACTAAAATAATCTCTCAGTGTATATACACTGTGATATACCTCTCGGTGTATATATGTATATATGTGTTTATTCGTTTGCAGCCACTTCTCAGCCATTCGTGATGTACGTGCGGACAGATGGTGATGAGCTTCCTGATGATGCCAATGTAGGATTTAGCCTCGATTATCGTCAGATAAAAAGCTGCGTGTGATCTGTGAACAACCAGCGGCAGCAGCTGTAACAACAACAGCAGCTGTGATAATCAGCAGTTGCTGTAATAACTACAGCAGCTGTGACAACCAGCAGTTGCTGTAACAACTACAGCAGCTGTGACAACCAGCAGTTGCTGTAACAACTACAGCAGCTGTGATAACCAGCAGTTGCTGTAACAACTACAGCAGCTGTGACAACCAGCAGTTGCTGTAACAACTACAGCAGCTGTGACAACCAGCAGTTGTGACAACCAGCAGTTGTGACAACCAGCAGTTGCTGTAACAACCAACCGCAGCAGCTGTAACAACTACAGCAGTTGTGACAACCAGCAACACCTGTAACAACCAGCAGCTGCTCTAACAACCAGCAACACCTGAAACAACCAGAAACACCTGTAGCAACCAGCAACACCTGAAACAACCAGAAACACCTGTAACAGCCAGCAGCTGCTGTAACAAGCACAGCAGCTGCAACAAGCAGTTACCAACACTAAAGTCTGTGATCTTCCTCGTGGTAGACGCCAGGGTCTAACAATCTACCATCGGGTAGATGGCAGGGTGTAGTGATCTACCACCTTGGTAGGTGATAACCAGGGGCTCTTGATCCAAGGAATTGCAGCTGCTTTCCTCTCCCTTGGCTCAAACTGTATTTATATTTTGTAGGATAAATTCTGTAACCTCAATAAATTTATTTTGTAACTGTGAATGCCTCAGTATCCCAATAAAGGGGCGTTTGATCCAAGGAATTGGATCGAACCTGAATGCTTATTTCCTCAGGCGGTGTATATCCCCTACAGGTTTAAAGCTCCCTATGATCATAATAATAATGATTACTACAACAATAATAATAATAATAATAATAATAATTTTGAGGGGAGTGTAATTCTGTGTATCTCTCAGCATATGTACTCTGAGGTGTGTGTACCTCGGTATATGTACACTGAGAGGTGTGTACCTCTCAGTATATGTACTCTGAGGTGTGTGTACCTCGGTATATGTACACTGAGAGGTGTGTACCTCTCAGTATATGTATTCTGAGGTGTGTGTACCTCGGTATATGTACACTGAGAGGTGTGTACTTCTCAGTATATGTACACTGAGGTGTGTGCACCTAGGTATATGTACACTGAGAGATGTGTACCTCTCAGTACATGTACACTGAGAGATGTGTATCTCTCAGTACATGCACACTGACAGATGTGTGTCTTTCAGTATGTACACTGAGAGGTGTGTGCCTCTCAGTACATGTACACTGACAGATGTGTATCTTTCAGTATGTACACTGAGAGATGTGTATCTCTCAGTAAATGTACACTGACAGATGTGTGTCTTTCATTGTATATACACTGAGATGTGTGCATCAGTATATGTATACTGAGAGGTGTGCCTTTTAAATATATAAGAACATAAGAATTTAGCAACACTGCAGCAGGCCTACTGGCCCATACAAAACAGGTTCTTCTCTTAACCAACCATTTCCACCTACCCACTTGTCCATCCTTTCCCCAAAGCCACACAAGAATTCCCTTATATACATCAATTCCAGGCTGAGGGACTGATTACCTCAAACTCCTCCTCTCCTTACCGCTCTCTGCATTCTATTGGACTGATAAAGCCAATGTGTAGCGAAACGTTTCCTTAATAAAGGTAACCATATGTTGAAATTAAGACACGTGTGCAACATCTGGGTATCTTTATTGTAGACGTTTCGCCATCCAGTGGCTTTATCAATATAAATTCCAGGACATAACTTGAAGACAGTAGGACTATATACAGAAGATGAGGTAATGAGTCCCTCGACCTAGGAGTAGCTGCGAAGAGCACCGTAGTCGTGGAGATTCTGAAGCAGAAGCAAGACGCCTGACGCTTATATACTAACGTCAGGTGGAAAGGGACGGGTAGCAGACGAAGGCATTGTCACTGGTAGGCGGGATTCCCCAGTGGAAGTAGGTCCTTCCCAAAGAGATGGGTTAGTTGTAGTAGTAGTTGTCGTAGTCGTGAAGGTTATGTACATGTCCTCAGAATCAAGATTCCTTGATGTTGCAGTGTCTGACAAGTTGTGCAAGAATGGTATACAATACCGACAAGATGAAATCAAGACACATGTGCAACATCTGGGTATCTTTAATGTAGACGTTTCGCCATCCAGATGATTACCTCATCTTCTGTACATAGTTCTACTATCTTCAAGTTATGTCCTAGAATTGGTATTGATAAAGCCACTGGATGGCGAAACGTCTACATTAAAGATACCCAGATGTTGCACATGTGTCTTAATTTCATCTTGTCGGTATTGTATACCATTCTTGTACTACATAACGATATGTTGCATAAGTGTCTCAATCTTCAAGTTATGTATAGTTCAGGACATTTATTAAAGGAAACGTTTCGCCACGAGTGATGTCTTCAGTCCTAAAGCACTGAAGAAAATACCGACAAAATGGAAATATGAATACCTAAGCAGTATAATGTGATCCTTTATTGAAAACGTTTCGCCCACACAGTGGACTTTATCAAGTAACAAACTTGATAAAGCCCACTGTGTGGGCGAAACGTTGTCAATAAAGGATCACATTATACTGCTTATGTGTTTATTGGTAGAATTACCGGCAATATGTAAAGTAAAAGGACACAAGTGCAACTAATGTGACATTTTTATTGTGGCAACGTTTCGCTCTCCAGAAGCTTTGTCAAGCCGTTACAAACAGTACAGTATGTATGTATAATGTTCGCCAAGACCAGGGTCCTGGCACGGGTCCCAATCTTGAGATGACCCGTCTCTGGCTCCTGAAGGAGAATTGATTCTTCACTGTTGCAGCATATGCTGCTCAAGCACTGTTCTGGACAGTTCAGCTAGTGTGCCTCATAAGCGACTGAGGTTACTCCATCTCAGCTGTTTCCTGAGCTGGGGACTGGGCTCTGTCCGCTCTGATAATCTGCAGATTCATGGCATCCACTGTTTCCTGCTGTCAGTAAGCACACCCTCAGGAGTGTGCTGACCATCTGCCGGAACATGCTCTGTTGTTCCGTGGAGGTGATTGTGTTGCAGATAATATCCGTGAATGCCTTGATGAGTGTTAAGAGATCCTCTCTGTTGAGGGCCTACGTTGCCTGATGAGAGTTCTGCAGTATGGCAGGATTCTCTGCACCTATCGTCTGCTGAGGGTGGTGCTCTGCCGTAGCCTGCTGTCTCGTTGTTGGCGTCTTCCAGGCCTCACGAATTCTAGTGAGCCTCTCAGGGCATCGAGGGTTCCAGGCATGGTGTTTCTGCCTGCAATTCAGGCATCGTGGAGTGGGTGGCGATGCATTCTTCAGCTTGGTGATGCATTCCTCGGTAGGGTGGGGCTGGCTGCAGACACCGCAGATTACTCTGTTCGGACAGAGTGCACCCAGGTGTCCGTAACGCTGGCACTTGAAACAGCGAACTGGTTCTGCCGTAAAGGTCCTGACATCGTACCTGCCCCAAGAACCAAGGTCCAGCTGGGATGGCAGCGATCCTACATGCTGAATGAGGACCTGCCGGGTTGATGCGTTGCCTGCCGATTTTGCCTTGAGACGCTGAGCTGACACGACACTGGGGTGAGCTGCTACTGCCTCGATGGGCATCATCAGCGGGTATCGCATCACTACACCCTTGGTGACCTTCTGCCGAGAATCCAGTTCCTCCAGGGTGAAGGAGCGGTCTGTCTCCATGACTTTCTTCAAGGTGATATGCATTTCCCTGTTGATAGGAGTCAGTATTGGTTCTCCCCTCAGGTTGAACCATATCTTAAACCTCAGTTTGTGCCCTGTTTCCAGGTGTGTAATCACGCCATAGTGGGTTTTGTGTTCCCCATAAGCCTTTACCTTGAATGTGGAAGGTGATTTGAGCTGGTTTACCTGCTCCTTGGAGGGACGGCGTGTCTTACTGTTCACAATGATCCATCCTTCCGTATTCTCTGGCTGCATGGTTAGGCTTGTCAGAACTGGAGACTTTTCCTCTGATGACACGGAGTGGTCTCGCAACTTCTTCGCTAGGATTGCGCCCCACATTTCTAAATCCGAGTCGTCCATTTCTAAATCCGAGTCATCCGTCGTGTCCCTGGAACATCGTGACCTCTTCCTTTCGGCAGAAGCCATGTGTCTGTCCACGTGGTGCTGGACTGGGATACAAACAGTACATGGACACAGAGGGTATATATAGGCTCAGAGTGAGGTGTAATACTAGTGGTAGTAGTAGTAGTAGTGATATAAGTAGTAGTAGTAGTAGTAGTAGTAGTGATATAAGTTGTAGTAGTAGTATCTTTATTTTCCAGACGTTTCGCCTACACATTGGGCTCTTTAGTCAAATACAGAGACTAGATACGTCTCTTATTTTAACGGAATGTAATCCTAGATGTAATTAGTGCATCTCCTGATTACATTAAACTACCTCTCCACTTCAATCTTCCACAAACACTGACTTCAGAAGTGTAATTCACCTCTGTATTTAACTGAAGAAGCCTGAAGCTCAGGCGAAGCGTTTCGTCAGTGTAGGTTTCTATTGTTGCACATGTGTCTAACTTATCAACCTCTCAGTGTTGTATGTTATAATATGATTACTTATATTCTTATGTGAATGTTAATGTAATATAATACTGACAAGTTGATTAGTAAGTTTATTTAAGCACAGGTTCATATAACTGCAATTATCATACGTAGCGTAAATTACTGGTGGACCAGACCCTGGTTTACCAGGAAGCCTGGTCACTGACCGGGCCGCGGGGGCGTTGATTCCCGAAACTCTCTCCAGGTATACTCCAGTATATTCCAAAAAAGCCAGTGACTTATTTCCATTGGGGTCTTGCGCAACAGTTAGGTATCTTTATTCCGAAACGTTACGCCTACACAGCAGGCTTCTGCAGCCGAATACAAAAGAGGCGGCAGAAGCAGTAAAGATACAAAGACGAGGATAATGGACTGATTAAGTGGTCTTTACATGGCTACTGCTCCTGCTGCCTCTTCGACTGAAGAAACCTATTATGTTACTATGCTGCTCGTGAGGGTGAAGAGTGTGTGCGTAGTCACATGATGAAGGTATGATGTACCAGGCACCAGATAGTTCTAAGTCTCATTGGTCAGAAGCTAAGAGTCATGTTGTTATCTCAACACTTCAGAGTTATCACCAGTGTATCTCAGTGAGTATTTTTTTCTTAAGGTACAACGGCTCTGGTGGCCTGGTGGTTAACGCTCTCGCTTCACACGGTGAGGGCCTGGGTTCGATTCCCAGCCAGAGTAGAAACATTGGACGTGTTTCTTTCCACCTGTTGTCTATGTTCCCCATCAGTAAAATGGGTACCTGGGTGTTAGTCGACTGGTGTGGGTCGCATCCTGGGACACTGACCTAAGGAGGCCTGGTCACAGACCGGGCCGCGGGGGCGTTGACCCCCGGAACTAACTCCAGATAAACATGTGTTGAAAATAAGATAAAATAATGACAGGGTGATGATAAAGATACATGTGCAACAGTTGGGTGTCTTTATTCTTCATACGTTTCGTCTACAGAGTAAGCTTCCTCAATCATATACAGAGGTAGTGGTGAAATGAAGGTGAAATTAGTCCATTAACCTTGGAGAAATAGTATTGAGGTGTTAGGTAAGACACATATGCAACAGTTAGGTATGTTAGGTAAGACACATATGCAACAGTTAGGTATCTTTATTTCGAAACGTTTCGCCTACACAGTAGGCTTCTTCAGTCGAGTACAGAAAAGTTGATAGAAGCAGAAGATACTTGAAGACGATGTAATCAGTCCATCACCCTTAAAGTTTTGAGGTGGTCAGTCCCTCAGTCTGGAGAAGAGCATTGTTCCGTTGTCTGAAACAATATGAAGTTGAAGTGACAGGATGGAGCCTTTATATAGTGCCAGGAGGTGAGACGTAGGTTGCTTTGGGAGGGCAGGTCCCTCTCAAACCCAGCCGTCTCACCTCCTGGCACTATATAAAGGCTCCATCCTGTCACTTCAACTTCATATTGTTTCAGACAACGGAACAATGCTCTTCTCCAGACTGAGGGACTGACCACCTCAAAACTTTAAGGGTGATGGACTGATTACATCGTCTTCAAGTATCTTCTGCTTCTATCAACTTTTCTGTACTCGACTGAAGAAGCCTACTGTGTAGGCGAAACGTTTCGAAATAAAGATACCTAACTGTTGCATATGTGTCTTACCTAACAATCTGTCGGTATTTTATACCATTTTAATGTTCATTCTGTCAGACACTGCAACACAAGGGTATCTTGGTACAGACCATCAACTTCGACCTCTACTAGTGAGAACGGCTGGGTTTGAGAGGGACCTGCCCTCCCAAAGCAACCTACGTCTCACCTCCTGGCACTATATAAAGGCTCCATCCTGTCACTTCAACTTCATATTGTTTCAGACAACGGAACAATGCTCTTCTCCAGACTGAGGGACTGACCACCTCAAAACTTTAAGGGTGATGGACTGATTACATCGTCTTCAAGTATCTTCTGCTTCTATCAACTTTTCTGTACTCGACTGAAGAAGCCTACTGTGTAGGCGAAGCGTTTCGAAATAAAGATACCTAACTGTTGCATATGTGTCTTACCTAACAATCTGTCGGTATTTTATACCATTTTAATGTTCATTCTGTCAGACACTGCAACACAAGGGTATCTTGGTACAGACCATCAACTTCGACCTCTACTAGTGAGAACGGCTGGGTTTGAGAGGGACCTGCCCTCCCAAAGCAACCTACGTCTCACCTCCTGGCACTATATAAAGGCTCCATCCTGTCACTTCAACTTCATATTGTTTCAGACAACGGAACAATGCTCTTCTCCAGACTGAGGGACTGACCACCTCAAAACTTTAAGGGTGATGGACTGATTACATCGTCTTCAAGTATCTTCTGCTTCTATCAACTTTTCTGTACTCGACTGAAGAAGCCTACTGTGTAGGCGAAACGTTTCGAAATAAAGATACCTAACTGTTGCATATGTGTCTTACCTAACAATCTGTCGGTATTTTATACCATTTTAATGTTCATTCTGTCAGACACTGCAACACAAGGGTATCTTGGTACAGACCATCAACTTCGACCTCTACTAGTGAGAACGGCTGGGTTTGAGAGGGACCTGCCCTCCCAAAGCAACCTACGTCTCACCTCCTGGCACTATATAAAGGCTCCATCCTGTCACTTCAACTTCATATTGTTTCAGACAACGGAACAATGCTCTTCTCCAGACTGAGGGACTGACCACCTCAAAACTTTAAGGGTGATGGACTGATTACATCGTCTTCAAGTATCTTCTGCTTCTATCAACTTTTCTGTACTCGACTGAAGAAGCCTACTGTGTAGGCGAAACGTTTCGAAATAAAGATACCTAACTGTTGCATATGTGTCTTACCTAACAATCTGTCGGTATTTTATACCATTTTAATGTTCATTCTGTCAGACACTGCAACACAAGGGTATCTTGGTACAGACCATCAACTTCGACCTCTACTAGTGAGAACGGCTGGGTTTGAGAGGGACCTGCCCTCCCAAAGCAACCTACGTCTCACCTCCTGGCACTATATAAAGGCTCCATCCTGTCACTTCAACTTCATATTGTTTCAGACAACGGAACAATGCTCTTCTCCAGACTGAGGGACTGACCACCTCAAAACTTTAAGGGTGATGGACTGATTACATCGTCTTCAAGTATCTTCTGCTTCTATCAACTTTTCTGTACTCGACTGAAGAAGCCTACTGTGTAGGCGAAACGTTTCGAAATAAAGATACCTAACTGTTGCATATGTGTCTTACCTAACAATCTGTCGGTATTTTATACCATTTTAATGTTCATTCTGTCAGACACTGCAACACAAGGGTATCTTGGTACAGACCATCAACTTCGACCTCTACTAGTGAGAACGGCTGGGTTTGAGAGGGACCTGCCCTCCCAAAGCAACCTACGTCTCACCTCCTGGCACTATATAAAGGCTCCATCCTGTCACTTCAACTTCATATTGTTTCAGACAACGGAACAATGCTCTTCTCCAGACTGAGGGACTGACCACCTCAAAACTTTAAGGGTGATGGACTGATTACATCGTCTTCAAGTATCTTCTGCTTCTATCAACTTTTCTGTACTCGACTGAAGAAGCCTACTGTGTAGGCGAAACGTTTCGAAATAAAGATACCTAACTGTTGCATATGTGTCTTACCTAACAATCTGTCGGTATTTTATACCATTTTAATGTTCAACAGTTAGGTATCTTTATTTCGAAACGTTTCGCCTACACAGTAGGCTTCTTCAGTCGAGTACAGAAAAGTTGATAGAAGCAGAAGATGCTTGAAGACGATGTAATCAGTCCATCACCCTTGAAGTTTTGAGGTGGTCAGTCCCTCAGTCTGGAGATGAGTATTGTTCCATAGTCTGAAACAATATGGAGTTGAAGTATGTATGTATAATGTTCGCCAAGACCGTAGTCCTGGCACGGGTCTCAATCTTGCGATGACCCGTCTCTGGCTCCCGATGGAGAAAGGTTTCTACAATGATGCGACGCATGCTGCTCAAGCACTCTTCTGGTCAGTTCAACTGGTGCATCTCATAAGCGACAACACCATATGTACTCCTAACTATGGACATTAGCAAGGAGGATATGTCGTTATCACAGGTAACAGCTTGTTTGGTTCGTTGACTCCATGGTACACTAGTGTGGCCGCAGTCATCTCTGGGTCCTCTTCGGGAGGGAATATCACTCCTAGTTGCCTGCTGAGTGTCTCGGTAACTTCGCACTCCAGAAGATAAGATAAGATAAGATAAGATTTCGTTCGGATTTTTAACCCCGGAGGGTTAGCCACCCAGGATAACCCAAGAAAGTCAGTGCGTCATCGAGGACTGTCTAACTTATTTCCATTGGGGTCCTTAATCTTGTCCCCCAGGATGCGACCCACACCAGTCGACTAACACCCAGGTACCTATTTGCTGCTAGGTGAACAGGACAACAGGTGTAAGGAAACGTGTCGAAATGTTTCCACCCGCCGGGAATCGAACCCGGGCCCTCCGTGTGTGAAGCGGGAGCTTTAGCCACCAGGCCACCGGGCCACCTAAGATAGTGTGTTAGGGGCCGCTGGACAACGTGCTGACAGTACTGGCACATCTCTTCAGCCTTGTCTACCATCATCTTGGCAGTGGGAAAGCCCAAACGAAGCCGATGGATGGCGGTACACTGCGCTCTGGACCAGCTTCTATCATATGGAGGGGGTTCTCCCTGAGTCGCTGCTCGGTACCTCTGTTGAGATGGGGTATCACCTAAGACCTCCCCCATAAGTTTCCTGGCTCTGGCAGCCACCAGTTTGGTCTGTCGTAGGCTGATTGGGACAGTAACCCTAACATATGGATAGTCTGTTGCTGCCTTGGCTGCATCATCTGCCGCCTTATTTCCCCGGATGCCAGCATGGCTGGGGATCCAGTTCAATGTCGATCTGTTACCCTGAACTTCTAAGGCATTCATTATGCTCAGGATCGATGTGATGAGGTGAACATTGTCCTGTGGTTGAGGATAGGAGAGGGCATTGATTGCAGAGGTGGAATCAACATGTATGACAGGTCGGAGTCGATGTCGTAGGGCATATGACAATGCCTGCTGAATCGCCACCAGCTCAGCTTGAAGGATCGTGCAGTGGTCAGGGAGTCGCCAGCCTTGTGTGTGACCATTGTGGTACAGTCCAGCTGCTGCTCTCTTCCTGTCAGGGTCGACAGAACCATCTGTGAAATACACTGCACATGTGCCTCCCTCTGCCAGTGCCATGCTTGTCTCAGCATGATTGCTGAGGGTGTCTTGACTGCAGAGACGCTTAGAGATGGGTAGCTGCATGATGCAAACATCGGCTGGATCTGGGCGCCAGGGAGGTGGTGGATGGTACCCAGCAACAGGAAGGTCACAACTCTTCTCAAGGAGTAGTTGTATAGGCAGCAGCTTCCGCCCAGCAGCACAAAACGAACGAATCCAGTAGTCCGTGAAGAGTGTTGGATCTTGTGTCATGGTTGTTAATATCCGTCTCCTTAGTGGGGTACCTTGCTGCCGGTGCAGAATCGTGGCCACTTTGCAGGCGTTTATGTATCTTACTCCGTCAGCCAAGGAAGGAAGCCGGGCCTCAGATCTGAGACATACTGTGTTGGTCCAGATGGGAGCCCCAAGCATAGTTCTTATCGCCTGATTTTGTACGACCTCCACCTTTTGCCTGCTCTGCGGGAAGAGATGAGCTAACGCCGGTGCACCGTAGTCAATGAGCGAGCGTATAGCTTGTATAGATGTAGAGGGAGCAGCAATATTTTTAATTGGCCGCTGTACATTTTAATAAAAAATAAAATTTAATACTAATGTGGCCCGGTGGCCTGGTGGCTAAAGCTCCCGCTTCACACACGGAGGGCCCGGGTTCGATTCCCGGCGGGTGGAAACATTTCGACACGTTTCCTTACACCTGTTGTCCTGTTCACCTAGCAGCAAATAGGTACCTGGGTGTTAGTCGACTGGTGTGGGTCGCATCCTGGGGGACAAGATTAAGGACCCCAATGGAAATAAGTTAGACAGTCCTCGATGACGCACTGACTTTCTTGGGTTATCCTGGGTGGCTAACCCTCCGGGGTTAAAAATCCGAACGAAATCTTATCTTATCTTATCTAGTGTAGAAAATAATGTTTAATGCTAATATCATTTATATTTCAAGTTCGTTGCTTAAGTTTTCAATGATAAGCGTTTAAATATATATAGCAAGTAATCATTTAGCTGATACTATGACCCAGATAAATGAAAACCGTGATAAAGCAAAAACATTCACCGATTTTTAATACGGGGAAGCGCTAACCCATAAGGGCCATACAGCATCTAGGAACTAGGAGACAGTAAGCTATGAAACAATGCTCTTCTCCAGACTGAGGGACTGACCACCTCAAAACTTTAAGGGTGATGGACTGATTACATCGTCTTCAAGTATCTTCTGCTTCTATCAACTTTTCTGTACTCGACTGAAGAAGCCTACTGTGTAGGCGAAACGTTTCATAATAAAGATACCTAACTGTTGCATATGTGTCTTACCTAACAACCTGTCGGTATTTTATACCATTTTAATGTTCAAGCTTTAATCTGAATGAGGAGTGAGTTGTAATCACGCGACCTTAACCGGGATCAATCCTGTCGTGCTCTGTCCGATCACACAGTTGCTCTACACTCAACACTCTCTTCTACCCCGCCGGGGAGGGGAATTTATATTCTACAAACATCACAACCTTCTCACAATGCTGTCGCATCGTGTGAAAATCAAGCCTGTGAATGGTGCAATAAATGACTCCTCGAAGTTAGCTTTAGCTACCGCCGTTAAGACCTGCCTGCAGGTCAAATTTACGGCAATCCACTCTCTGAAGGACTCCTTCATTGTTGTCTGCACAGACGACACGGAAGCATCAAAACTAATGAACGACTCTTCAGTCAGGACCCTACAAACACAACAATTCACTCTATCCCAGTCTCCATTCTTGAAGTCGAAACGTTCGGTCTTTGTGAAAAGACTGGACAATATCGTCACTTCTCTCTCTACTGAAGCACTGAAGACATCCATTGAGGAACAAAAAACCTGGGCCTCGGTAGACAGCATCTACAAGATCCCCAACGCCTCTTCTATGCTAAAGATTACATTCTCAGACATGTAAAGTAAAAGGACACAAGTGCAACTAATTTGACATTTTATTGTGGTAACGTTTCGCTCTCCAGGAGCTTTGTCAAGCAATATATGGGTATATAAAGGCTCAGAGTGAGGTGCAATACTAGTGAGGTACCATTTCGATGTTCACTAGTGGTGGTAGTAGTAGTAGTAGTAGTAGTAGTGACAAAAGTTGTAGTAGTAGTAGTAGTAGTAATACAATATGGTAGAGCAATTAATTCGTACATGAGTAAAAGGATAAAAGCTATTACTTGGGTAACATAAAAATAGGTTGGACAAATATAGACTGGATAGAGGCAGCCTGTTTCAGTGTTCACTCTCTGTAATGTGCTTTGTGTAGTATAACAGTTGAGACTATGTGATGGCAGGGTTTACTGTTTTCAGGAGGATTCTTGCTAAGACTTCAGAGATGGTGAAGCTGCCGTTGTTTTGTTTAATTGTATTCGAAACAGCGATCAGTGCTGATTCGAGGCACTTGCGTCTGCGGAAATTAGTTTCTTTGATCACTAATTGGGCGTCCCTGAATTTCATGAGATGATTGGTGGAATTTCGGTGTTGTACACAGGCGTTGTTCAAGTTATCGTTCCTACATGCGTAAATGTGTTCATTGAGGCGGGTGTCGAGGTTTCTTGCTGTTTCACCTACGTAAATCTTGTCACAGCCTCCACAGGGTATAGTGTCAACTCCTGTGTTGACTGGTTCGTGGTGCTTTGATTTTGTCTTGGTTAGATCCTTTATTGAAGTGCTAGAAGCGATGGCGACTCTGGTGTTAGCTTGTGAAATTACTTTAGAAACGTTTGGCGCAACCTGGCTGTTGGGAAGAATTATAACTTTGTTGGGAGTGGTGTTGGTGCATGGAGAATTAATGATCTGAAGAACTCTTTTCTTGCAGTTTTTGATGAAAAAAGAAGGAAAGTGTAACTCAGTGAATGTTTGGTGAATGTATGTACATTCCTCGTCAAGAAACTCAGGACTACAAATTCGGTATTATGCTCTTAGGAAAAACCCGATGATGATGCCTCTTTTGGTCTTAGTATCTTGACTGGAATAGAAGTGTGTGAGATTATTTTTATTGGTAGGTTTCAGATAAACTTGAAATCTTAGGTTGTTGTCTACTTTGTGAATGAGGACGTCGAGGAATGGTAGCTTGTCATTGAACTCTTCTTCTAGTGTAAACTGGATCGCCGGTTCAACTGCGTTGAGCCTTGCCTGAAGATTCCGTACATCAAAACGTTTGGGCGTTATTACGAGGACGTCGTCCACGTAACGTAACCAAGTGACACTTGAAGGGATGATGTTGGCGAAGTATTCGGACTCTGTGTTCCATGTATAACTTGGCTAGGACGGCACTGATGGGGGACCCCATTCCCATGCCGTAGGTTTGTTTGTAGAGCTTGTTATTGAAAGAAAAACAGTTGAAATTAACACAGAGTTCAATCAAGTCAAGAAAATCTCTGGGAGGTAGAGGAAGATTAAGGTCCTGGTTGACTTTACGTCGTAGAACCTCGATGGCTTTTGTGGTAGGACCTGCCTCGCATGGGCCAGTAGGCCTTCTGCAGTGTTCCTCCATTCTTATTTTCGTATATACTTTTGTGAAGAGGGAAGTCACGTCCAAACTGCTTAGTTTCTTGTTACGGATGGAGAGGTTACGGATGTGGTTGAGAAGGTCACCTGAGTGTTTAAGATGAGCGGGGCTGATGGTCCCCAGAAGGCAGGAAAGATGTTTGGCAAGAACTCCGGCTAGTTTGTGTGGAGCACTGCCTATACCTGTCGTGATTGGTCTGAGAGGAATATTGTGTTTATGGGACTTGGGTAAACCATACATGTGTGCTGGTTTAGGGTTGCTTGGTAACAAGTACAGAAGTTTCTTCCCTTCTCTAGTGCGTTTGAGTATTTGTCTGGTTTTGTATAGAAAATCTTTGGTGAGTGTCTCCCACTGTTGAGTGCTGATGGGTTCGTATGTAGACTGATCACTCAAAAGGTCCATCATTTTAGTGTTGTAGTCACTGGTGTTGAGTATGACGACTCCACCTCCTTTGTCGGCGGTGGTGACGATAATGTTGGGGTCGTTGGCGAGGTCCTTAAGGGCAGTGATGTATCGTCTAGGAAGATTAGAAGAAGAAGGTTCACATAAAGCTGCAGTGAGAAGGCCCTGTATATAACCCTTCTGGAAGTTGCTGTCACTGTGTCTATGGTTCCTGGTAACTAGATTGAGTTGATAGTTAGGTTTGCGTATGTTGGTGGTAAATTTGAGTCCCAGACTCAGTGCTTGTTTCTCGTAGTCAGTTAAGGTGCGTGACGATAAGTTGTTTATCAGGGATTCGCGTCCCATTTCCTTCCATCGACTGTTAGTGCAGAGGTACTGAAGTTTGCGATTGAGTTTGATCTTCTGTTGGAGGTTGGCTGTGGTGACTGTGCTGACCAGTCTATATTTGTCCAACCTATTTTTATGTTACCCAAGTAATAGCTTTTATCCTTTTACTCATGTACGAATTAATTGTTCTACCATATTGTATTACTACTACTACTACAACTTTTGTCACTACTACTACTACTACTACTACTACTACTACTACTACTACTACTGGTGAACATCGAAATGGTACCTCACTAGTATTGCACCTCACTCTGAGCCTTTATATACCCTCTGTGTCCATATATTGTTTGGACCCTCTTATCATCACATATTTGGCTTCACCAAAGGAGTGGGTACAGCAGAGTGCATAACCACTCTACTAAGCCAGATTGCTGATAGTAACAAGAAACCTAGTATTGTCGTCTACCTCGACCTTGAAAAGGCATTTGAGCTAGCCAGCCCCACAGCAATTCTGGCAATACTAGCTCGGAAGGGAATCAAAGGACGCCTTCTGGCCTGGATAGAGTCCTACCTTAGGGGCAGGCAGGCCTGTGTCAGCTTTCAGGGACACTACTCTTCCTTTAAATCCCTGGAAAACGGTACGCCACAAGGAGGTGTGCTCAGTCCTACCCTCTTTAACATCCTTATGCAGGAACTTGTGAGCCTTCCCTTTCATAGTGGTACACAGCTCCTCAGCTATGCTGATGATCTTGCACTCGTAGTGAATGGGAAAGGCAATTTAGAACGACAGGCTCAGAGAGCTTTGGACCTAATTACGCAGTCTTGCAAGGAACTCGGCCTCAAGATCTCGGCCGAGAAATCTCTTGCAATGATGTTCAAGGGACCAGATCCTGTGAATAGATTACGCATTCAGGATATAGAACTTGAGTGGACAGGCTCCTACCTGTACTTGGGAATCTACATTGATAAAAAGCTGACCTTTCAGAAACAGGCCGAGTATGTCAGGCCACGTGCTCTACTCAGACTCAACGCCATGAGAGCCATGACGAGGCACCGTGCAGGGGCAAGCAAAGATGTACTTCGCTTGTACTATATACAAGCTATACGCTCGCTCATTGACTACGGTGCACCGGCGTTAGCTCATCTCTTCCCGCAGAGCAGGCAAAGGGTGGAGGTCATACAAAATCAGGCGATAAGAACTATGCTTGGGGCCCCCATCTGGACCAACACAGTATGTCTCAGATCTGAGGCCCGGCTTCCTTCCTTGGCTGACAGAGTAAGATACATCAACGCCTGCAAAGTTGCCACGATTCTGCACAGGCA
Organism: Cherax quadricarinatus; assembly: GCF_038502225.1. Lineage (NCBI taxonomy): Eukaryota > Metazoa > Arthropoda > Malacostraca > Decapoda > Parastacidae > Cherax > Cherax quadricarinatus. The sequence goes on from NC_091382.1 coordinate 8,566,031, forward strand.
GCAAGGTACCCCACTAAGGAGACGGATATTGACAACCATGGCACAAGATCCCACACTCTTCACGGACTACTCATGGATTCGTTCGTTTTGTGCTGCTGGGCGGAAGCTGCTGCCTATACAACTACTCCTTGAGAAGAGTTGTGACCTTCTTGTTGCTGGGTACCATCCACCACCTCCCTGGCGCCCAGATCCAGCCGATGTTTGCATCATGCAGCTACCCATCTCTAAGCGTCTCTGCAGTCAAGACACCCTTAGCAATCATGCTGAGACAAGCATGGCACTGGCAGAGGGAGGCACATGTGCAGTGTATTTCACAGATGGTTCTGTCGACCCTGACAGGAAGAGAGCAGCAGCTGGACTGTACCACAATGGTCACACACAAGGCTGGCGACTCCCTGACCACTGCACGATCCTTCAAGCTGAGCTGGTGGCGATTCAGCAGGCATTGTCACATGCCCTACGACATCGACTCCGACCTGTCATACATGTTGATTCCACCTCTGCAATCAATGCCCTCTCCCATCCTCAACCACAGGACAATGTTCACCTCATCACATCGATCCTGAGCATAATGACAGCCTTAGAAGTTCAGGGTAACAGATCGACATTGAACTGGATCCCCAGCCATGCTGGCATCCGGGGAAATGAGGCGGCAGATGATGCAGCCAAGGCAGCAACAGACTATCCACATGTTGGGATTACTGTCCCAATCAGCCTACGACAGACCAAACTGGTGGCTGCCAGAGCCATGAAACTTATGGGGGAGGTCTTAGGTGATACCCCATCTCAACAGTGGTACCGAGCAGCGACTCAGGGAGAACCCCCTCCATATGATAGAAGCTGGTCCAGAGCGCAGTGTACCGCCATCCATCGGCTTCGTTTGGGCTTTCCCACAGCCAAGATGATGGTAGACAAGGCTGAGGAGGAGATGTGCCAGTACTGTCAGCACGTTGTCCAGCGGCCCCTAACACACTATCTTCTGGAGTGCGAAGTTACTGAGACACTCCGCAGGCAACTAGGAGTGATATTCCCTCCCGAAGAGGACCCAGAGATGACTACGGCCACACTAGTGTACCATGGAGTCAACGAACCAGACAAGCTGTTACCTGTGATAACGACATATCCTCCTCCTCGCTAGTGTCCATAGTTAGGAGTACATACGGTGTTGTCGCTTATGAGATGCACCAGTTGAACTGACCAGAAGAGTGCTTGAGCAGCATACGTCGCATCATTGTAGAAACCTTTCTCCCTCGGGAGCCAGAGACGGGTTATCGCAAGATTGAGACCCGTGCCAGGACTACGGTCTTGGCGAACATTATACATACATATATTGTTTGTATCGGCTTGACAAAGTTCCTGGAGAGCGAAACGTTGCCATAATAAAATGTCACATTAGTTGCACTTGTGTCCTTTTACTTTACATATTGTCGGTAATTCTATCAACATTATTACATTCTCAGACATCTCCATGGCTGTCCAAGCTCTCTCTGACGGTCTGGCCATCTCATATTACCACATTCACCCTAGTCATATAAAACAAGAACGTTTCACATACATCTCCCACTGCTGGACCTGCTACTCCTATAAAAACAGCACCAAGGACTGCCCCGTCAAGGATAAGAAGTTTTGTTCAAAATGTGGGAATGATGGACACGATTTCAAATCCTGCACCATTACTACAGCACCAACTTGTCTTAACTGCAAGGGTAATCATCATACCCTTGCAGCTAAGTGCCCACTCAGGAAAGAAATCATAGTGAAGAAAACTAAAGTTCTGAAGAACACCAATTCACCGACATACGATGCAATAACCAAACCACAAACCGACGCCATCAAGACTCTACACGCTAATCTTCACGCACCATCGCCCAGCAACTCCCTCTCTCCACTCCCAGACGGTGCTCCCTCCAAGGTGCTGTACTGCATGGTGTATGCACACCTTGCAAACGCAGCAAACCCCGGCACTTTCAACAACACTATTAACGAACTATTCCGTCTGAACAACATACCTGCCTTCAATTTTCCGGACTCCACACCTTCAGCAGACATCCTCAAGATCCTTCCCAACGTCCTGAACTTTACTGCACCTGCAGACCTGTCTCCTGCCCAAGCAACTGCTGCTGTAACTTCTGTAACCACTTCCACCGCTGACAACGTTGATCATGTTGCCTCAATCACCGTCTCCCACCTCTCCCAGCCTGCTGTTACACAACCATTATACCTTACAGCTGCTCCTGTCGACCCTCAGTCACCTGCTACCACCATTGTAGATTCTCCCGATGAATCCACTCCAGAAGAGGAAGATAGCGACGACTCCAGTAAACCCTCATGGGAAAATCTTACCTTCTACACTTCTTCAAATACTGACACCATAACCTGTACTGAACTCTACAAAAGCCTCGGTGCTGGAACAGTCAAGTATGCCTGTGAATCACCGCTTCACTTCACACTCACCCAAGTTCTTGAGTTCATCAAGCCTCTACGTTTCACCTTCAGTAACAAGGCACCTATCTAGGAGCAGCTTCAAAAAGTTCGTAAATGGCTCCATTGCTAACCTGCCTCCTCAGTTACTCCTATAACTCCCATACGTGTTCTACCCTCTGATGTGACCTAGCCTGCTGCCAGCTACTCAAGATTCAAGACTTCAACTACCACAAGTTCGATACAGCAGTCCCTGCTATTCCTGTTCTCAAGTCTGCCCCACGATCGCCTTAGCTGCTGGGTTAAGCCCTGGCTCTATTTCTCTGACTAAGAACACTCCTCTCCAGAGCTATTCTTCATCTGTCCCGTCTTCCCCGCTCAACCCATTGGGATCTTACCTGATCTTATTTGATTTGATTTGATTTGACCGGGTTCAAGGTAGCACCTTCCTCTCCTTGAAGTGTTTGTGTTACTTGTCAGATACAAAGGTCAGTGTTGGGGAGGTGATTGTGAGAGGTGACGCAAGATGATGTGCGATACTGTTAACAGTAGGAGGTTAGGGGTTAGTAAAGGGGATGGGGGTGGTAAGGGGGATGGGGTGGCAAGGGGGATAGGGGTGGTAAGGGGGACTGGGTAAATCTGATAAGCTGAATCTCTAATGTCATTTCTAGACGTTCATGTACTAGTTCCATTACTAGTTCTAGATACACAGCTATGGCACTAGCGATAATTCTAGATGTATCGCTAGTGTATAGCTATTGTGACAGTTATACCAGTATTATTTACAGTACAACTATTGTTCCAATACATATTATTTACGTATATCCATATCCTTCATAAAGGAATATAAAGATAGACAGTATAATAACCTATGTGACATCTCAAGATATCTTATTAATGAAAATAAGATAAGAGATATATTAAGGAAATTCCCTAAATTTTCTTGTAACAGATAAGTGAACTGCAGATATAAATCCAGATGTATTCCTGTAAACCCTTTTGGAGCCTAGTTCCTAGGCCTATTGTGTATCAATATGTTCTTGTGCTACCGTCCAAGGGACAGATATGAGGTGCACAGTAAACTGGCCACTTCGGTAATACTAGCTAGATAAAACAATAACTTGATAAACAAATGCTAACTACGTAAAAGTTGAGAGAAATATACCCTGAGGGGTATATTTAGAGTAATATTAGTCAGGAGAGTCCTGACGCCGGTCCTAAGGGCAGGTAAGAATTTGTCAGGAAACAGGACAAATGTTTCCTGACGCGAATCTTAGATGATGACCCATAGCTGGAGCTTTTGGTCATCTGACCGAGGCCTTCCACTGGCTTATCGGTCCACCCCTATATATATATATATATATATATATATATATATATATATATATATATATATATATATATATATATATATATATATATATATATATATATATATATATATATATATTTATATAGGATGGGGTCCACCTCTGGTGTAAATTGTGGGACCCACAGCCTCGGAGAAGTGGATAAAAAGGCTTCAAGGAAGAATATTTGGATTTCTTCCTGAAGCCGTTTGAATATTCCACTTCCCCTACCACCCCATCTTTTGATATATATTTTTTTTTTACTAATAGGAATATTTTATTACATAATATGGTACAGAAGATTTAAGAGATACATTGTTGATATAAAGGTGGCATATACGGTACATGTTGTTACGTGTGTATCACCGATTATAAGGCGAAAATCTCATCCAGCTCCTCAGAGCTGGGGCATGTGCCCAAAATACAGCAGGCATTGCCCCTTTGAACAGCTGCACTGAGCCGCTGGAACAGGAAACTAGCTGCTCTGGGATCCCTAGTTACCCTGATGAGTCTTTTTCCCAGCTCCTTAAGGAATTTAGATGCACTCTTTCCCCATGAGCCAAGGGTCTCTGAGCCTATGGGAACAAACATATAATGATGGGCAAGTTCTCCATATTTTCTAGATTTTTGGGACTCCCTGAAGCTGGCAGCTGCCCCTCCTTCCCTGGTGTATTGGAGATAGGTATCAGCCAAAGTAGATGCACATGTATAGTCCCACACCACCTGCTTCCCATCTGTCCAGGCTTGAAGGGTGATACCATCTGGACGCTTCTGGCTGCCATCAGATCTGCATAGTTGGGGTGGCTCCCTTACTGCTGGGCATCCAGCTGTTGTGAGGCTCCTCTTGATAATGTTATTAACCTCCTCATGTCTTGCAATCTTTCCCTCGGATTTACGGCACACAAGACCATGGTACCCGAATCGGTCTGCTGCTTCACTGCCACAAATACACCTGTGTTCGGCGAGAATAGGGGCGGCAAGTCGAAGGGCAACACCGATGCGGATGGTCTGTGGGTCGAGACGTGTGCCAAGGCTGGAGTTGGGAACAGCCAACAGAAAGTCCCCAGCATGAGGGGCTCTCACTGCCAGGAGGCGGGCTCTATTCTTCCCTGACACACTCTGAAGCATTGTTGAGGCTATATTTTCCACTATTGGACCATCCCAGTGCGATTGTTTGTAGTTGTTGGGGGGAGCAGGTCTGGCTCCAGAGCCCGTTAGATTATCCCAGATCATTGCTCCGTCAATGAATTTTTGGTCCTGGACTCCAATCTTGTCCCTAAGATGTTCAGGGAGAATCGCTGCTACAAGCTCTCTGGATGCAATACACGAGGACAGAAAAGCAGGTAGCGCAATCTGTGATGACTTGCGGACACCACCTCCTAGTCTGACTGGAAGTGTAGCTTGGTTCCACTGCCCGTCTTCTAGAGTAAGGTTAAGTACTTTCGTAAAAATCTGCCTCAGAATACTGTCATATTCGTGCAGTATAGGGTTATCATATGAAGGTGCACATCTTAGGAAATATGTCAACCTGGGCAGACTCAAGCACTTTGTGAGAAGGTACAAGGCATCGTGGGTGTCCAGATTGCCTATTCGTTGTTCCATTCTCCTTAACTCTTCCAATTTCTTCCTGAGAATTGTGTCAATGGCATTGCTTCCCAGAGGTGCTCCTAGCAAGACACTATTTGTAGGGACAATGACTGCTGCTCCTGGTAGTTTTGATCTCACTGCATTTATCACTTGTTGACTGACTGAGATGATTTCACATTTGGATGGATTCAGGATGAGACCCATTTCCTGTCCCCGTGTCATTACCTGTGTAAGGTCATGTAGGAGGGACTCTTTTGTACCTGCTAGTGTGCCATCATCTAGGAACCAGATGTTTAGCTCGCTGGTCAGTCTGACTGTGATTTCCCTAACTGCTATACAAAAGAGAAATGGTGCAAGAGGATCTCCTTGTTGGACACCCTCCGATGATGTAATTTCATGCTCTCCAAAGAGAAGCATTGATTCCTTGCTATACCCAGCTGAAACAAAAGGGAAGAGACCAGGGAAATGTTCTTGTACTGCTGCTAATACCACGTCTCTTTTCAGGAGATTGAACGCATTCTTGAAATCTAATTTTACCACTGCATTGTCCTCAGGCAGGTTGTTGATATACGCCCTTGTTGCATGAACCGCTGCTTCACTTCCTTGAGAGACCCCAAAGCCAAGCTGGTTTGGTTGAAGCATCATGGCTGCCTGTGCACGAATACTTCGGACAGCAGCTTTGGATACGAGGCGGCGTAACGTGTTGCCTACTGCAATTGGCCGAATTCCTCCATCCTTCTTTTTAAGTGCACAAAGTGTTGCACCAAAAAAGAAAGGTCTAATTTCATCAGGAATCAGACCAGCCAAGGAATTGTTGACGAACCTTGTGATCTCTGAAAGCAGTGTCTCTGCGATTTCCCCAATAACTGGATTAACCATTTCCTTTAAATGCTGTGGCCTTATTCCAGTGTAACCCCTAGCAGAGCCAGATGGGAACGACATTATTGCTTTGTAAATGTCTGAGTCTTCCGCTATCAATGGTTCCATAGTGGGGACAGAGGTGTTGGAACTGTTGGTGCCACTGGTTTCCCTGGCAGAGTGCTTTCCTCTAAGTGCTTCAGCCGTGTCAGCATCCCTGGGAGCAACTGTATCTTCACTGGTAATAATTCTTATTGCCCCCACTGTGTTGCCCTCTTCAATTTTCTTGCTCACCTGGACTCTGACTTTTTCACTGTCAGTGGAGTGAGTGGGGGTTCTGCCTCTCCCTTTTTTTTTGTATTGACGGGGAAGGCGAATGAGGTTATCAACTCTAGGAAAATCTCTTAAGGATTTAATTATCATTGAGGCTAGCCTCTTTCCCCTTCTTTCCGGCACAGCTAAGCAGACATTGCCAAAAAGTAGCAAGTTGTGCCATGCCTTGATGGTTGGTGGAGCATTTAAGATAGTGGAACCATCGTTTACTTTTTTCAGGAGGTCTGTAAGTTTCCCAGCTGCGTGTGGACGGGCTGCTTTGGGAATACGTGTGAGTGTCCTCGTACCTGTTGCTTTAATTGCTTCCAAGAGATTGTCTGATGAGATGAAATCTGTTGGAGAGGGTTCAGGTGCCTGAGGTGGCTCTGGATCATCACTTTCCACAGGAGGACATCCTGAACCAGGGCAACTACCGTGTTTGCGGAGGAAACCATTCGAGTTGAGACAACGAAGCTGTAAGCATGACCGACACTTGCCTCTCCTATATATATATATATATATATATATATATATATATATATATATATATATATATATATATATATATATATATATATATGTCGTACCGAATAAGCAGAACTTGCGATCTTGGCTTAAATAGCAACGTTCATCTTGCCATATAGGACAAATGAAAATTTGTGTATGCAATAATTTCTCCAAAATCATTCTGAACCTAACGAGAAAAATATATTTCACTGTGTTTGTTTAGTATTAAATTATTGTAAACAAATCTAAAATATAATTTGTTGGGTTAGGCTAAAATAAATTGCGCTTGTAAGTTTTCTAAGTTTTCTAAGTTCCTTTTGGTGCAAAATTATAATTTTTTACATCAACATTAATGAAAAAAATATATCTTTAAACGTATAAGAGAAAATTTTAGAAAGGACTTAATTTTAAATGAGTTCTTGCTAATTGACCAGTTTTACATATTCGGCACGACATATATATATATATATATATATATATATATATATATATATATATATATATATATATATATATATATATATATATATATATATATATATATGGTATAAACCTTGGTAATATATACCGACAAGTTAGTTTAGAAAGACACGTAAGCAATATGTTATAGTGTTTGCTTACGTGTCTTTCTAAACCAACCATATATATATATATATATATATATATATATATATATATATATATATATATATATATATATATATATATATATAATAATAATAATAATAAATTGACATTAAATTAATTTTCAGTAAATACATTAATACGAACTTCACCGATAAGCCAGTGGAAGGCCTTGGTCAGATGACCAAAAGCTCCAGTTGTGGGTCATCATATAGCTATAAGACCCGCGTCAGAAAACACTTGACCTGTTTCCTAACAAGCCTAATACCTACCTATCTTATACATATATAACAGCAAGCCAGGAAGATAACATAGTTAACACATATTATATACATCGAGAGATATATCCACTTGCTTATACAGGATTAAATTTCAATTCCAGGGTTTTAAGTATTCTTGACTAGTGTTGAACAGTGACATTCAACCTTAATGACCCATTGTAGTTGATAGGTATTAAACCCCATTAACCAACCATTAAATTCTGACTAGCTCCACAATAACGCCTGTAAATATCGCACCTTATAGCGAGAGACACGAAGTCAAGAAAACGAGTATGATCACATATGGACTCAAATTAAGCTTAGCATTCATTGCCACTCGCTCTGCTGACCTACACGTGTGCAGTCACAGTAGCTCCTGTCATCACCGTCTCCCTATGATCCCCGTTGGGGAGAGGAACCTCTACCTGTCTACAAGCGACTCTACACTTCCACGATGTCTCATCGTATGAAGATAAAATCTAAAAGCTCTTGCGGCAGCCCTGAAAAGCTGCATGCAGGTCAGGTTCTCGGGTATTGCTTCACTGAAGGAAGCTTTCCTTGTTACCTTCACTGATGACGAGGAGGCCGAGAAAGTCAATCCCCCAAGTGCGATGAAGACCCTTGATGAACATGGCTGTTATCTCTACCTCTCCTTACTTGAAAGCAAAAAGATTTGTATTGAAGAATTGAGACACTTATGCAACACATGGGAATCTTTATTGAAGAAACGTTTCGCCACACAGTGGCTTCATCAGTCCAATACAAAGTAGAAATGGGTAAGGAGAGTAGAAGTATGAGGTAATCAGTCCCTCAACCTGGATTCGATGTGTTCAGTCCATCACTCTTGTAGTAAGTGCAGGTTGAGGGACTGATTACCTCATACTTCTACTCTCCTTACCCATTTCTACTTTGTATTGGACTGATGAAGTCACTGTGTGGCGAAACGTTTCTTCAATAAAGATTCCCATGTGTTGCATAAGTGTCTCAATTCTTCAACTTGTCGGTTTTCAAAACCATTCATCACAAGATTTGTATTCTTGAAACATCTAGACAGGACCATCACGGTCCTGTCCACTGCTGAACTCAAGTTCTCAACTGAAGAACAAAACGAGTGGGCTACTATCGAAAGCATCACAAAGATTCCCACTGCCTCATCGATGCTCAAGATTACGTTTACTGAGATCACTATGGCTGCCAGAGCCCTATCAAACGGCCTGGCTATCTCCTATTACTTTATTAATCCACGACAGATCGAGCTAAAACGTTTCAAACACATATCTCAATCCTGGAACTGCTACTCATACAACCACTCCACCACTGACTGCCACATCAAGAACAAAAAGATCTGCCCCACTTGTGGGAACGACGGCCATGATTTTCGAACCTGTATTTCCACTACTACACCTACTTACATCAACTGTAAGAGCGACCATCATACACTTGCAGCACAATGCCCTGTCCGAAAGGAAATCTTATCCAAGAAACTTGAAGACCCCAAGAAGACGGCCCCAATTATGTTGCTTTAACTAAGCTATAAACTGACATTACTAAATTCAACAACCACCACCTCCTTCCCTCCACTACCCGATGGGGTTCCTACACAAATCTACTATTGTATGATGTTTGCCCACATGCAAAATGTATCTGATCCTGGTTCCTTCAATAAGACCATCAACCAACTTTTTGCAATGAATAATCTACCAGACTTCACCTTCCCAGACTGTCCTTCCTCAGAAGCTATTTTGAAGTTTGCCCCAAAAATCTCCAGCATCGTAAAGACTCCAATTACCCTCACCAATAAGGAGCTACCCCCCCCCCCCCGCTTCTATTGCTGACCAGTCAGAGACCTCACCTCACCCAGAAGCTCCTTCCATCACTCCCATTACAACGGACCAATCAACAACCTCGCCTAGCCCACCAGCCGCCAAGAAACCAAAACTACAAACATCTGATGAAAATTGTATGGAGGTCAAAATCGAAATCGAACGGCCAACTAAACAAATGAGTTTTACCGATATATATTTGATCAAGATAGTGGTGAAATACGTTGAGAAGAGCTATACTCTCGACTTCAAAATCGAACGATCAAGTATACCTTCGACCAAGTCATCTCCTGGACACATGAAGGACTGATGGAAAGGATTCAGGAAGCACGGGATAATTCAAGATTCGGGTTAACTACGACTATAATTAACATAATGCCCAAACATCTTTCTAAAAGCTACGCAATGGAATATTCACTGATGATATAAGAAGCTTTATAACTGCACAAAATCCACCGACATCTTAATCGACAAGCCACCTTAAGCTGCTGCCCCTCCTCCGCCCTCTATCCACCAGTCACCTAGATCATCGTATACTCAACTCGAGGCTTAGCGACGTGAACCCCAATATCTGACGCCTAACCAGTCAAGATTTCAAGTCACATGTCAGACGGTGAGCAATGCCTCCACTCTGCATTTTCTACACTGCCCCACACTGCTGGGTTTAGCCCCGGCCCTGTCATCTACAACTCAAGATCTCCCTCTCCAGCACTAGTCTTCTCCTGTCCCCACTTTCCTCACCCACTCGTTTGGGGTTTTACTGCGAGTTTTCTTCTGCTGCTGCTGCAAATTAAGCTGCAATGAACAGCTGTCAATGAATAAACAGAATGGTGGACTGGGAGGCGAACCGCAGCCTGCAGGTTGACAGTAGGACGCTCGATCAGTAGCCCGTTGGACTGTCAATCTATAGGCCACAATTCACCTCCCTGTCCACCACTCTGACCACACACACACACACACACACACACACACACACACATATATATATATATATATATATATATATATATATATATATATATATATATATATATATATATATATATATGATCGGAGATGTAAAAGAGAAATAATCTTAAAAATTTAACACCTGGGGTCAGATGTCAGTCGTCCAAGTCGCCTCGCAAGGCCCTATGTCTAGCTCTTATATAATGTTATACGGACTACGCTTGTTCTTCATGGTACTCTGCCTTGACAAAAAAAAGAAATGAAAGATTGACTACAAATCACCCAGAACAAAATGATAAGATTCATCCTGGACATGGATCCAGGAGAGCATGTAGGCCAGGATGGTAAGAGTCATCCTGGACCTGGATCCAGGAGAGCATGTAGGCCAGGATGGTAAGAGTCATCCAGGACCTGGATCCAGGAGAGCATGTAGGCCAGGATGGTAAGATTCATCCTGGACCTGGATCCAGGAGAGCATGTAGGCCAGGATGGTAAGAGTCATCCTGGACCTGGATCCAGGAGAGTATGTAGGCCGGGATGGTAAGAGTCATCCAGGACCTGGATCCAGGAGAGCATGTAGGCCAGGATGGTAAGATTCATCCTGGACCTGGATCCAGGAGAGCATGTAGGCCAGGATGGTAAGATTCATCCTGGACCTGGATCCAGGAGAGCATGTAGGCCAGGATGGTAAGATTCATCCTGGACCTGGATCCAGGAGAGCATGTAGGCCAGGATGGTAAGATTCGTCCTGGACCTGGATCCAGGAGAGCATGTAGGCCAGGATGGTAAGATTCATCCTGGACCTGGATCCAGGAGAGCATGTAGGCCAGGACGGTAAGATTCATCCTGGACCTGGATCCAGGAGAGCATGTAGACCAGAATGGTAAGATTCATCTTGGACCTGGATCCAGGAGAGCATGTAGGCCAGGATGGTAAGATTCATCCTGGACCTGGATCCAGGAGGGCATGTAGGCCAGGATGGTAAATTCATCCTGGACCTGGATCCAAGAGAGCATGTAGGCCAGGATGGTAAGATTCATCCTGGACCTGGATCCAGGAGAGCATGTAGACCAGGATGGTAAGAGTCATTCAGGACCTGGATCCAGGAGAGCATGTAGGCCAGGATGGTAAGAGTCATCCTGGACCTGGATCCAGGAGAGCATGTAGGCCAGGATGGTAAAAGTCATCCTGGACCTGGATCCAGGAGAGCATGTAGACCAGGATGGTAAGAGTCATTCAGGACCTGGATCCAGGAGACCATGTAGGCCAGGATGGTAAGATTCGTCCTGGACCTGGATCCAGGAGAGCATGTAGGCCAGGATGGTAAGATTCATCCTGGACCTGGATCCAGGAGAGCATGTAGGACAGGATGGTAAGATTCATCTTGGATCTGGATCCAGGAGAACATGTAGGCCAGGATGGTAAGATTCATCCTGGACCTGGATCCAGGAGAGCATGTAGGCCAGGATGGTAAGATTCATCCTGGACCTGGATCCAGGAGAGCATGTAGGCCAGGATGGTAAGATTCATCCTGGACCTGGATCCAGGAGAACATGTAGGCCAGGATGGTAAGATTCATCCTGGACCTGGATCCAGGAGAGCATGTAGGCCAGGATGGTAAGATTCATCCTGGACCTGGATCCAGGAGAGCATGTAGGCCAGGATGGTAAGATTCATCCTGGACCTGGATCCAGGAGAACATGTAGGCCAGGATGGTAAGATTCATCCTGGACCTGGATCCAGGAGAGCATGTAGGCCAGGATGGTAAGATTCATCCCGGACCTGGATCCAGGAGAGCATGTAGGCCAGGATGGTAAGATTCATCCCGGACCTGGATCCAGGAGAGCATGTAGGCCAGGATGGTAAGATTCATCCTGGACCTGGATCCAGGAGAGCATGTAGGCCAGGATGGTAAGATTCATCCTGGACCTGGATCCAGGAGAGCATGTAGGCCAGGATGTTAAGATTCATCCTGGACCTGGATCCAGGAGAACATGTAGGCCAGGATGGTAAGATTCATCCTGGACCTGGATCCAGGAGAACATGTAGGCCAGGATGGTAAGATTCATCCTGGACCTGGATCCAGGAGAGCATGTAGGCCAGGATGGTAAGATTCATCCTGGACCTGGATCCAGGAGAGTATGTAGGCCAGGATGGTAAGATTCATCCTGGACCTGGATCCAGGAGAGCATGTAGGCCAGGATGGTAAGATTCATCCTGGACCTGGATCCAGGAGAGCATGTAGGCCAGGATGGTAAGATTCATCCTGGACCTGGATCCAGGAGAGCATGTAGGCCAGGATGGTAAGATTCATCCTGGACCTGGATCCAGGAGAGCATGTAGGCCAGGATGGTAAGATTCATCCTGGACCTGGATCCAGGAGAACATGTAGGCCAGGAGGAATTACAACAATTTGATGTGTTGAATGTTGAAGACAGAGTAAAACAGAAGTTAAACCACGTTTATAAAACTGCTCACAGTGTTCAGAATATCTTGCTGCTAATTTTGTCAAGACTGAGAACCAAAGCAATCATAGTACTAGGGGAAGAGAGTACAACTTTGGTAAAATAATCTTCCCTGCATGTAGAGTACTAGTGGTACAATAATCTCCTCATGTAGAGTACTAGTGGTACAATAATCTCCTCATGTAGAGTACTAGTGGTACAATAATCTCCCCTCATGTAAAGTACTAGTGGTACAATAATCTCCCCTCATGTAGAGTACTAGTGGTACAATAATCTCCCCTCATGTAGAGTACTAGTGGTACAATAATCTCCCTCTGCGTGCAGCCAATAGTAACAGACTGGTTGATCAGGCCCTGATCCACCATGAGGCCTGGTCACAGACCGGGCCGAGGGGGCGTTGACCCCCGAAACTCTCTCCAGGTATACTCTCATGTAGAGTACTAGCGGTACAATGGTAGTGGAGTTGAGCGCCTCTGGTGGTGAGAGTGGTGGCTTTGAGAGAGGTTCCTTGAAGGTGGTGGTGAGGGTCTCTTGATCCAAGGAATGTGATCTATCTATGCCACCTGGGGGTGACCCTATCCTCTCAGGTATTCCATGACCCCCACGGGTTGAGCGCTCCACCATGAGCAGTACTGATAATGGTGGTGTAGTAGTGAATCTAGTGGTGATAGTGACGGTGTAGTAGTGACATCTAGTTGTGATATTCTGAGTTAGTCAGGTTTTCAGTGCTGGTGTTATAGTGAAGGTCAGGACAGTGACCAACCTCAAGGTCAGTAATTGTCAGTTAAAATTCAGTGGTCATACAGAGAAGATGTGTTGCAGCTCCTCCTCCTGACCCCCCCCCCCTTTCCTGCCGGCTTTACCGCTTCCTCAGCTTCTTAATACACCTAAATAACGTAAGTATTGTCTGGTGACGTATTTGTCAGTAAAACAACAGTTGAACTGCAGCTCCTGGGCCCCACCACCAGTTTGGTTACCAAATTATTAATATTTTAGTCTTAATTTTCTTTGGGGTCTAATGTATTAGGGGGGGGGTGATCGACCTTAGTGGAGGGATTTTAATGCGAGGAACTGGAGCTACTCCCCTTCCTCTGATCAAACAATAACTCTCACGTTACATAACCCATAATGGTGTATCCAGTTCTGGGCTATTTTTTTTCCAATATTGAAAATTAACATAGTGAAGGTCTCTTGATCCAAGGAACTTGCGCCTTGTGATCCAGATAAAAACTTCCATATAAACACATTGCCAGTCATCAGGTTTACTATATTAAACATTGTTTATATAAGTAATGTTACTAGTTTATATTAATGGTAATGTTTATATAAATGTGTGTAATGTTCAAGGTTATAATGTGAATGTTTTGTTACAGGTGTGATAACTAAGGATTGCTGTGCCTGGCTGTGTCTGCTGCAACATTGACCAGTCTGAGGGTTGCTGTGCCTGGCTGTGTCTGCTGCAACATTGACCAGTCTGAGGGTTGCTGTGCCTGGCTGTGTCTGCTGCAACATTGACCAGTCTGAGGGTTGCTGTGCCTGGCTGTGTCTGCTGCAACATTGACCAGTCTGAGGGTTGCTGTGCCTGGCTGTGTCTGCTGCAACATTGACCAGTCTGAGGAGTGCTGTGCCTGGCTGTGTCTGCTGCAACATTGACCAGTCTGAGGGTTGCTGTGCCTGGCTGTGTCTGCTGCAACATTGACCAGTCTGAGGAGTGCTGTGCCTGGCTGTGTCTGCTGCAACATTGACCAGTCTGAGGATTGCTGTGCCTGGCTGTGTCTGCTGCAACATTGACCAGTCTGAAGGTTGCTGTGCCTGGCTGTGTCTGCTGCAACATTGACCAGTCTGAAGGTTGCTGTGCCTGGCTGTGTCTGCTGCAACATTGACCAGTCTGAGGGTTGCTGTGCCTGGCTGTGTCTGCTGCAACATTGACCAGTCTGAAGGTTGCTGTGCCTGGCTGTGTCTGCTGCAACATTGACCAGTCTGAGGGGTGCTGTGCCTGGCTGTGTCTGCTGCAACATTGACCAGTCTGAGGAGTGCTGTGCCTGGCTGTGTCTGCTGCAACATTGACCAGTCTGAGGGTTGCTGTGCCTGGCTGTGTCTGCTGCAACATTGACCAGTCTGAAGGTTGCTGTGCCTGGCTGTGTCTGCTGCAACATTGACCAGTCTGAAGGTTGCTGTGCCTGGCTGTGTCTGCTGCAACATTGACCAGTCTGAGGATTGCTGTGCCTGGCTGTGTCTGCTGCAACATTGACCAGTCTGAAGGTTGCTGTGCCTGGCTGTGTCTGCTGCAACATTGACCAGTCTGAAGGTTGCTGTGCCTGGCTGTGTCTGCTGCAACATTGACCAGTCTGAAGGTTGCTGTGCCTGGCTGTGTCTGCTGCAACATTGACCAGTCTGAGGATTGCTGTGCCTGGCTGTGTCTGCTGCAACATTGACCAGTCTGAGGAGTGCTGTGCCTGGCTGTGTCTGCTGCAACATTGACCAGTCTGAGGAGTGCTGTGCCTGGCTGTGTCTGCTGCAACATTGACCAGTCTGAAGGTTGCTGTGCCTGGCTGTGTCTGCTGCAACATTGACCAGTCTGAAGGTTGCTGTGCCTGGCTGTGTCTGCTGCAACATTGACCAGTCTGAGGATTGCTGTGCCTGGCTGTGTCTGCTGCAACATTGACCAGTCTGAGGATTGCTGTGCCTGGCTGTGTCTGCTGCAACATTGACCAGTCTGAGGAGTGCTGTGCCTGGCTGTGTCTGCTGCAACATTGACCAGTCTGAGGAGTGCTGTGCCTGGCTGTGTCTGCTGCAACATTGACCAGTCTGAGGATTGCTGTGCCTGGCTGTTTGCTGCAACATTGATCAACACAGCAACTTTGACCAGTCTTAGGATTGCTGTGCCTGGCTGTCTGCTGCAACATTGATCAATACAGCAACACTGACCAGTCTGAGGATTGCTGTGCCTGGCTGTCTGCTGCAACATTGATCAATACAGCAACACTGACCAGTCTGAGGATTGCTGTGCCTGGCTTTCTGCTGCAACATTGATCAACACAGCAACTTTGACCAGTCTTAGGGGTGGAGACAGTCACTAGTAAGTGGTCTGACCCGTAACATTTAGTGTTATATGGAGATGCAGCAGTTGGAGACGTCGTTAGAGGTGGGCAGGTCCCACTTGTAAGGTATTAACAGGTTATAAGTCCACTAAGTTAGGTTATTGAAGCAGATAGTTATTGTATTAGGTAGGAAGGTGGTGGGGAGAGTATAGGAAAGATTGTTAGCATTTGATATCAAAAATAACTTAGTGGGAAGAATTAACTTATCTCCCGACCAGAGATGAAATCTCTGGCCAGGAAATACAGTGGACCCCCGCATAGCGAACTTAATCCGTGCAAGAGGGCTGGTCGTTATGCGAAATGTTCGCTATGCGAATTAATTTTCCCCATAAGAAATAATGGAAATAAAATTAATCCGTGCAAGACACCCAAAAGTATGAAAAAAAATTTTTTTTACCACAAAAAAATGTTAATTTTAGTACACACAAACTGAAAAAGGCATGCACAATTACATGACACTTACTTTTATTGAAGATCTGGTGATGATTGATGGGATGGGAGGAGGGGAGAGAGAGTGTTAGTGTTTAGAAGGGGAATCCCCTTCCATTAGGACTTGAGGTAGCAAGTCCTTTTCCGGGGTTACTTCCCTTCTTCTTTTAATGCCACTAGGACCAGCTTCAGAGTCACTGGACCTCTGTCGCACAACAAATCTGTCCATAGAGCTCTGTACCTCCCGTTCCTTTACGATTTGTCTAAAATGGGCCATAACATTGTCATTGAAATAGTCACCAGCACGGCTTGCAACAGCTGTGTCAGGGTGATTTTCATCCATAAAGGTTTGCAGTTCAACCCACTGTGCACACATTTCCTTAATTTTTGAAGTAGGCACAATGGATTCCACAACTGGCATAGGCTTCTCAGGGTTAGCCCCAAACCCTTCAAAATCTTTCTTAATTTCCATACTAATTCTCACCCTTTTTACCACAGGGTTGGCACTAGAAGCTTTCTTGGGGCCCATGGTCACTTATTTTCCAGAAACAGCACCGAAAACACTGTAATAATACGAAATATTCCGAGTGTATGCTTGAATGTTACCGCGGAGGCTGGCTGGTAAACAATGGACGCGTCTCGGACGAAGGTCGCTGAGCGGGTTTTTGTCCACTATGCGGGGCAAAATTTTGGCGAACAAAGCGTTCGCTATGCGGATTGTTCGCTATGCAAGGCGTTCGCTATGCGGGGGTCCACTGTAATGAGGAATGTATTCTATAGGTTACCTTGAATGGGGTGGAAATAAAAATTGGAGAAATGGGTTGTGAAGTTTAGAATTTAAGACTGATTAGATTTTAGGAAGTTTTAATTAGGGTAATATATTGTGCAGTCTATACCCATCCTGCAAGATTGTAGGAAGTCGAGATGAAATGTATAAGTGATGTATCATGGCTCAGTTAGTAGTGGAGTCAACTGAAGAACCGGGACTCGATCCCGGGCACAAGTGGGCATGTTCCCTTATATCCATTGGCACTGTTCACATAGAGGAGGAACACTGCAGCAGGCCTACTGGTAAGGTTCGCATCCTGGGGGGGGGAACCCTCACAAAAATGTCATAGACTTCACCCTGACTTGATTGTGTAATTCTGTGTTAATCTACCTGGTTAGTAATTATACTGAGATAGTTCAGTGTAGTGAGAGTAATGGCAGAGGTCTTGATGCCGGGTGTTGTGAGGGTAATGGTAGAGGTCTTGATGCTGGGTGTTGTGAGGGTAATGGCAGAGGTCTTGATGCTGGGTGTTGAGGGTAATGGTAGAGGTCTTGATGCTGGGTGTTGAGGGTAATGGTAGAGGTCTTGATGCCGGGTGTTGTGAGGGTAATGGTAGAGGTCTTGATGCTGGGTGTTGTGAGGGTAATGGTAGAGGTCTTGATGCTGGGTGTTGTGAGGGTAATGGTAGAGGTCTTGATGCTGGGTGTTGTGAGGGTAATGGTAGAGGTCTTGATGCTGGGTGTTGAGGGTAATGGTAGAGGTCTTGATGCTGGGTGTTGTGAGGGTAATGGTAGAGGTCTTGATGCTGGGTGTTGAGGGTAATGGCAGAGGTCTTGATGCCGGGTGTTGTGAGGGTAATGGTAGAGGTCTTGATGCCGGGTGTTGTGAGGGTAATGGTAGAGGTCTTGATGCCGGGTGTTGTGAGGGTAATGGTAGAGGTCTTGATGCTGGGTGTTGTGAGGGTAATGGTAGAGGTCTTGATGCTGGGTGTTGAGGGTAATGGTAGAGGTCTTGATGCTGGGTGTTGAGGGTAATGGTAGAGGTCTTGATGCCGGGTGTTGTGAGGGTAATGGTAGAGGTCTTGATGCTGGGTGTTAAGGGTAATGGCAGAGGTCTTGATGCTGGGTGTTGAGGGTAATGGCAGAGGTCTTGATGCTGGGTGTTGTGAGGGTAATGGTAGAGGTCTTGATGCTGGGTGTTGTGAGGGTAATGGTAGAGGTCTTGATGCTGGGTGTTGAGGGTAATGGCAGAGGTCTTGATGCTGGGTGTTGAGGGTAATGGCAGAGGTCTTGATGCTGGGTGTTGAGGGTAATGGCAGAGGTCTTGATGCTGGGTGTTGAGGGTAATGGTAGAGGTCTTGATGCTGGGTGTTGTGAGGGTAATGGTAGAGGTCTTGATGCCGGGTGTTGAGGGTAATGGCAGAGGTCTTGATGCTGGGTGTTGAGGGTAATGGCAGAGGTCTTGATGCTGGGTGTTGAGGGTAATGGCAGAGGTCTTGATGCTGGGTGTTAAGGGTAATGGCAGAGGTCTTGATGCTGGGTGTTGAGGGTAATGGCAGAGGTCTTGATGCTGGGTGTTGAGGGTAATGACAGAGGTCTTGATGCTGGGTGTTGTGAGGGTAATGGTAGAGGTCTTGATGCTGGGTGTTAAGGGTAATGGCAGAGGTCTTGATGCTGGGTGTTGAGGGTAATGACAGAGGAGGGTAATGGCAGAGGTCTTGATGCTGGGTGTTGTGAGGGTAATGGTAGAGGTCTTGATGCTGGGTGTTGTGAGAGTAATGGTAGAGGTCTTGATGCTGGGTGTTGAGGGTAATGGTAGAGGTCTTGATGCTGGGTGTTGAGGGTAATGGTAGAGGTCTTGATGCTGGGTGTTGTGAGGGTAATGGCAGAGGTCTTGATGCTGGGTGTTGAGGGTAATGGTAGAGGTCTTGATGCTGGGTGTTGAGGGTAATGGCAGAGGTCTTGATGCTGGGTGTTGAGGGTAATGGCAGAGGTCTTGATGCTGGGTGTTGTGAGGGTAATGGTAGAGGTCTTGATGCTGGGTGTTGAGGGTAATGGTAGAGGTCTTGATGCTGGGTGTTGTCAGGGTAATGGTAGAGGTCTTGATGCTGGGTGTTGGGAGGGTAATGGCAGAGGTCTTGATGCCGGGTGTCGTGAGGGTAATGGTAGAGGTCTTGATGCTGGGTGTTGAGGGTAATGGCAGAGGTCTTGATGCTGGGTGTTGTGAGGGTAATGGTAGAGGTTTTGATGCCGGGTGTTGTGAGGGTAATGGTAGAGGTGTTGATACTGGGTGTTGTGAGGGTAATGGTAGAGGTCTTGATGCTGGGTGTTGTGAGGGTAATTGTAGAGGTCTTGATGCTGGGTGTTGTGGGGGTAATGGTAGAGGTCTTGATGCTGGGTGTTGAGAGTAATGGTAGAGGTCTTGATGCCGGGTGTTGAGAGTAATGGTAGAGGTCTTGATGCTGGGTGTTGAGGGTAATGGTAGAGGTCTTGATGCTGGGTGTTGAGGGTAATGGTAGAGGTCTTGATGCTGGGTGTTGTGAGGGTAATGGCAGAGGTCTTGATGCCGGGTGTTGTGAGGGTAATTGTAGACGTCTTGATGCCGGGTGTTGTGAGGGTAATGGTAGAGGTCTTGATGCTGGGTGTTGAGGGTAATGGCAGAGGTCTTGATGCTGGGTGTTGAGGGTAATGGTAGAGGTCTTGATGCCGGGTGTTGTGAGGGTAATGGTAGAGGTCTTGATACTGGGTGTTGTGAGGGTAATGGTAGAGGTCTTGATGCTGGGTGTTGTGAGGGTAATGGTAGAGGTCTTGATGCTGGGTGTTGTGGGGGTAATGGTAGAGGTCTTGATGCTGGGTGTTGAGAGTAATGGTAGAGGTCTTGATGCCGGGTGTTGAGAGTAATGGTAGAGGTCTTGATGCTGGGTGTTGTGAGGGTAATGGTAGAGGTCTTCATGCTGGGTGTTGAGAGTAATGGTAGAGGTCTTGATGCTGGGTGTTGAGGGTAATGGTAGAGGTCTTGATGCCGGGTGTTGTGGGGGTAATGGTAGAGGTCTTCATGCTGGGTGTTGTGAGAGTAATGGTAGAGGTCTTGATGCCGGGTGTTGAGTAATGGTAGAGGTCTTGATGCTGGGTGTTGAGGGTAATGGTAGAGGTCTTGATGCTGGGTGTTGAGGGTAATGGTAGAGGTCTTGATGTTGGGTGTTGAGGGTAATGGTAGAGGTCTTGATGCTGGGTGTTGAGGTTAATGGTAAGGTCTTGATGCTGGGTGTTGTGAGGGTAATGGTTGATGTCTTGATGCTGGGTGTTGAGGGTAATGGCAGAGGTCTTGATGCTGGGTGTTATGAGGGTAATGGTAGAGGTCTTGATGCTGGGTGTTGTGAGGGTAATGGTAGAGGTCTTAATGCTGGGTGTTGAGGTTAATGGTAAGGTCTTGATGCTGGGTGTTGTGAGGGTAATGGCAGAGGTCTTGATGCTGGGTGTTGTGAGAGTAATGGCAGAGGTCTTGATGCTGGGTGTTGAGGGTAATGGTAGAGGTCTTGATGCTGGGTGTTGAGGGTAATGGTAGAGGTCTTGATGCTGGGTGTTGAGGGTAATGGTAGAGGTCTTGATGCTGGGTGTTGAGGGTAATGGTAGAGGTCTTGATGCTGGGTGTTGTGAGGGTAATGGCAGAGGTCTTGATGCTGGGTGTTGAGGGTAATGGTAGAGGTCTTGATGCTGGGTGTTGAGGGTAATGGTAGAGGTCTTGATGCTGGGTGTTGTGAGGGTAATGGCAGAGGTCTTGATGCTGGGTGTTGAGGGTAATGGTAGAGGTCTTGATGCTGGGTGTTGAGGGTAATGGTAGAGGTTTTGATGCTGGGTGTTGTGAGGGTAATGGCAGAGGTCTTGATGCTGGGTGTTGAGGGTAATGGTAGTGGTCTTGATGCTGGGTGTTGAGGGTAATGGTAGAGGTCTTGATGCTGGGTGTTGTGAGGGTAATGGTAGAAGTCTTGATGCTGGGTGTTGTGAGGGTAATGGCAGAGGTCTTGATGCTGGGTGTTGAGGGTAATGGTAGAGGTCTTGATGCTGGGTGTTGAGGGTAATGGTAGAGATCTTGATGCTGGGTGTTGTGAGGGTAATGGCAGAAGTCTTGATGCTGGGTGTTGAGGGTAATGGTAGAGGTCTTGATGCTGGGTGTTGAGGGTAATGGTAGAGGTCTTGATGCTGGGTGTTGTGAGGGTAATGGCGCATGTCTTGATGCTGGGTGTTGAGGGTAATGGTAGAGGTCTTGATGCTGGGTGTTGAGGGTAATGGCAGAGGTCTTGATGCTGGGTGTTGAGGGTAATGGTAGAGGTCTTGATGCTGGGTGTTGAGGGTAATGGTAGAGGTCTTGATGCTGGGTGTTGAGGGTAATGGTAGAGGTCTTGATGCTGGGTGTTGAGGGTAATGGCAGAGGTCTTGATGCTGGGTGTTGAGGGTAATGGCAGAGGTCTTGATGCTGGGTGTTGTGAGGGTAATGGTAGAGGTCTTGATGCTGGGTTTTGTGAGGGTAATGGTAGAGGTCTTGATGCTGGGTGTTGTGAGGGTAATGGTAGAGGTCTTGATGCCGGGTGTTGTGGGGGTAATGGTAGAGGTCTTGATGCTGGGTGTTGAGGGTAATGGCAGAGGTCTTGATGCTGGGTGTTGAGGGTAATGGTAGAGGTCTTGATGCCGGGTGTTGTGAGGGTAATGGTAGAGGTCTTGATACTGGGTGTTGAGGGTAATGGTAGAGGTCTTGATGCTGGGTGTTGTGAGGGTAATGGTAGAGGTCTTGATGCTGGGTGTTGAGAGTAATGGTAGAGGTCTTGATGCTGGGTGTTGTGGGGGTAATGGTAGAGGTCTTGATGCTGGGTGTTGAGAGTAATGGTAGAGGTCTTGATGCCGGGTGTTGAGAGTAATGGTAGAGGTCTTGATGCTGGGTGTTGTGAGGGTAATGGTAGAGGTCTTGATGCTGGGTGTTGAGGGTAATGGTAGAGGTTTTGATGCTGGGCGTTGAGGGTAATGGTAGAGGTCTTGATGCTGGGTGTTGAGGGTAATGGTAGAGGTCTTGATGCTGGGTGTCGAGGGTAATGGTAGAGGTCTTGATGCTGGGTGTTGAGAGTAATGGTAGAGGTCTTGATGCTGGGTGTTGTGAGGGTAATGGCAGAGGTCTTGATGCTGGGTGTTGAGGGTAATGGTAGAGGACTTGATGCCGGGTGTAAGGAAAGCCTATTAAATCAGGCATAAGCATTATTAAGACAAGAAAGGAGCACTGAAGTAGGCCTATTGGCCCATGTTAGGCAGGTCTAACTCAACCATTCATTTGTCTAACCTATTTTTAAAACTACTCGACCACAGTTTTAGCTTCACATGAGGGGATAAATATTTCTTAGGCAGAATATATTATAGCCGGAAAAATCAATAACAATTCCTCAGAAATGTGGAATTAACCACATCTTCCTATTTTCAGTAGTGTTGTAGAGGACCTGGACAAGTAATTTTATGCTTGCAGTCCCTTGTGGGTTTAGCGCTTACAACTCGAGAGTCTGTATTGAAGCGTCTGGGAAGGGGGGAATTATTTTTTGAAATTTGGTTATACAGTATATATAATCAGAGATCTTGTACACTGATCTTGCCTACACCCCCTTGATCTTACCTAGACCCCCCTTGATCTTACCTAGCATTTTTGGACACGGTGGTGCTTATGCTAACCTTCCTATGGTGTAGAAATATACCTAGTTAGACGAATGTTATTGAAGCTAGCTGGTCCAGTGGCTAACGCGACGGTCTGCAGTTTTAAGACACACTGACCGCGGGTTCAAATCCCGCCCGTGGTATGGTTTGTTTGCAATCGTGTCAGTACGATTTCGTGAGTCACCCCCCTTGATCTTATCTAGAACCCCTTGACTTACCTAGACCCCCCTTGATATTACCTAGACTCCCAGTGGTCTCGCCTAGAAGCCCTTTACCTCCCTTCATCCTTTGAAGGTCTACAGTTATTTAGTTTCTACTGTCAACATAACTTATAGAATTAGTTGGTGTTAAGTAGGATAGGGAAGGTACAGAACTGGAGAATCTGCTATATGCATTATGGATGCATATAGCAGGGGAGAGTGATCTCCCCTGAAGGCATAGATTACGTAGAACTGTTGGCCTTGGAACCCACCAACGACCTTCAGTAGCTGTCTGCAATCTGTTATTGCATGTGGTTTCCGTGGGGATTTTGGTGGGTTCCGGGCTTTGGGTAGTGGTTGCGGTGGGTGTTCTACGTTTTTTATGCCTTTGGCCAAACTAGTAATTCTACTACTACCTCCTCTACTACTAGGACTTCTAGACTGACTACCAGCACTTCTGTTATTGTTAGTACTAATACTACCACCATTATCACCATTGGTATTACTGCAGATCTTACCAGTACTACCTATACTACTGCTTTTACTGTTACTGTCTATACTACTGTTTTTTGAAGCTTGGTTGCCAGACGTCATTTGAAATTTCACCCCCCTCCCATGGGTTTTGTGACCTGTCTTATGGTCTTTTATATTTTTTGACCCTTGGTCTGACTTGATACTCGTCCAAGAGAAACCAAGAGATCGTCTTGAATTGCTTCTTCATTGTTAGTTTTCATAAGTGTATTGTAAGTAGTTTAGTATATTTAGGTTGTTAGGAACAGGACTGGAGAATCTGCTATATGCATTATGAATGCATATAGCAGGGGAGAGTGATCTCCCCTGAAGGCATAGATTACGTAGAACTGTTGGCCTTGGAACCCACCAACGACCTTCAGTAGCTGTCTGCAATCTGTTATTGCATGTGGTTTCCGTGGGGATTTTGGTGGGTTCCGGGCTTTGGGTAGTGGTTGCGGTGGGTGTTCTACGTTTTTTATGCCTTTGGCCAAACTAGTAATTCTACTACTACCTCCTCTACTACTAGGACTTCTAGACTGACTACCAGCACTTCTGTTATTGTTAGTACTAATACTACCACCATTATCACCATTGGTATTACTGCAGATCTTACCAGTACTACCTATACTACTGCTTTTACTGTTACTGTCTATACTACTGTTTTTTGAAGCTTGGTTGCCAGACGTCGTTTGAAATTTCACCCCCCTCCCATGGGTTTTGTGACCTGTCTTATGGTCTTTTATATTTTTTGACCCTTGGTCTGACTTGATACTCGTCCAAGAGAAACCAAGAGATCGTCTTGAATTGCTTCTTCATTGTTAGTTTTCATAAGTGTATTGTAAGTAGTTTAGTATATTTAGGTTGTTAGGTTAGGAACAGGACTGGAGAATCTGCTATATGCATTATGAATGCATATAGCAGGGGAGAGTGATCTCCCCTGAAGGCATAGATTACGTAGAACTGTTGGCCTTGGAACCCACCAACGACCTTCAGTAGCTGTCTGCAATCTGTTATTGCATGTGGTTTCCGTGGGGATTTTGGTGGGTTCCGGGCTTTGGGTAGTGGTTGCGGTGGGTGTTCTACGTTTTTTATGCCTTTGGCCAAACTAGTAATTCTACTACTACCTCCTCTACTATTAGGACTTCTAGACTGACTACCAGCACTTCTGTTATTGTTAGTACTAATACTACCACCATTATCACCATTGGTATTACTGCAGATCTTACCAGTACTACCTATACTACTGCTTTTACTGTTACTGTCTATACTACTGTTTTTTGAAGCTTGGTTGCCAGACGTCGTTTGAAATTTCACCCCCCTCCCATGGGTTTTGTGACCTGTCTTATGGTCTTTTATATTTTTTGACCCTTGGTCTGACTTGATACTCGTCCAAGAGAAACCAAGAGATCGTCTTGAATTGCTTCTTCATTGTTAGTTTTCATAATTTTATTGTAAGTAGTTTAGTATATTTAGGTTGTTAGGTTAGGAACAGGACTGGAGAATCTGCTATATGCATTATGAATGCATATAGCAGGGGAGAGTGATCTCCCCTGAAGGCATAGATTACGTAGAACTGTTGGCCTTGGAACCCACCAACGACCTTCAGTAGCTGTCTGCAATCTGTTATTGCATGTGGTTTCCGTGGGGATTTTGGTGGGTTCCGGGCTTTGGGTAGTGGTTGCGGTGGGTGTTCTACGTTTTTTATGCCTTTGGCCAAACTAGTAATTCTACTACTACCTCCTCTACTACTAGGACTTCTAGACTGACTACCAGCACTTCTGTTATTGTTAGTACTAATACTACCACCATTATCACCATTGGTATTACTGCAGATCTTACCAGTACTACCTATACTACTGCTTTTACTGTTACTGTCTATACTACTGTTTTTTGAAGCTTGGTTGCCAGACGTCGTTTGAAATTTCACCCCCCTCCCATGGGTTTTGTGACCTGTCTTATGGTCTTTTATATTTTTTGACCCTTGGTCTGACTTGATACTCGTCCAAGAGAAACCAAGAGATCGTCTTGAATTGCTTCTTCATTGTTAGTTTTCATAAGTGTATTGTAAGTAGTTTAGTATATTTAGGTTGTTAGGAACAGGACTGGAGAATCTGCTATATGCATTATGAATGCATATAGCAGGGGAGAGTGATCTCCCCTGAAGGCATAGATTACGTAGAACTGTTGGCCTTGGAACCCACCAACGACCTTCAGTAGCTGTCTGCAATCTGTTATTGCATGTGGTTTCCGTGGGGATTTTGGTGGGTTCCGGGCTTTGGGTAGTGGTTGCGGTGGGTGTTCTACGTTTTTTATGCCTTTGGCCAAACTAGTAATTCTACTACTACCTCCTCTACTACTAGGACTTCTAGACTGACTACCAGCACTTCTGTTATTGTTAGTACTAATACTACCACCATTATCACCATTGGTATTACTGCAGATCTTACCAGTACTACCTATACTACTGCTTTTACTGTTACTGTCTATACTACTGTTTTTTGAAGCTTGGTTGCCAGACGTCGTTTGAAATTTCACCCCCCTCCCATGGGTTTTGTGACCTGTCTTATGGTCTTTTATATTTTTTGACCCTTGGTCTGACTTGATACTCGTCCAAGAGAAACCAAGAGATCGTCTTGAATTGCTTCTTCATTGTTAGTTTTCATAAGTGTATTGTAAGTAGTTTAGTATATTTAGGTTGTTAGGTTAGGAACAGGACTGGAGAATCTGCTATATGCATTATGAATGCATATAGCAGGGGAGAGTGATCTCCCCTGAAGGCATAGATTACGTAGAACTGTTGGCCTTGGAACCCACCAACGACCTTCAGTAGCTGTCTGCAATCTGTTATTGCATGTGGTTTCCGTGGGGATTTTGGTGGGTTCCGGGCTTTGGGTAGTGGTTGCGGTGGGTGTTCTACGTTTTTTATGCCTTTGGCCAAACTAGTAATTCTACTACTACCTCCTCTACTATTAGGACTTCTAGACTGACTACCAGCACTTCTGTTATTGTTAGTACTAATACTACCACCATTATCACCATTGGTATTACTGCAGATCTTACCAGTACTACCTATACTACTGCTTTTACTGTTACTGTCTATACTACTGTTTTTTGAAGCTTGGTTGCCAGACGTCGTTTGAAATTTCACCCCCCTCCCATGGGTTTTGTGACCTGTCTTATGGTCTTTTATATTTTTTGACCCTTGGTCTGACTTGATACTCGTCCAAGAGAAACCAAGAGATCGTCTTGAATTGCTTCTTCATTGTTAGTTTTCATAAGTGTATTGTAAGTAGTTTAGTATATTTAGGTTGTTAGGTTAGGAACAGGACTGGAGAATCTGCTATATGCATTATGAATGCATATAGCAGGGGAGAGTGATCTCCCCTGAAGGCATAGATTACGTAGAACTGTTGGCCTTGGAACCCACCAACGACCTTCAGTAGCTGTCTGCAATCTGTTATTGCATGTGGTTTCCGTGGGGATTTTGGTGGGTTCCGGGCTTTGGGTAGTGGTTGCGGTGGGTGTTCTACGTTTTTTATGCCTTTGGCCAAACTAGTAATTCTACTACTACCTCCTCTACTATTAGGACTTCTAGACTGACTACCAGCACTTCTGTTATTGTTAGTACTAATACTACCACCATTATCACCATTGGTATTACTGCAGATCTTACCAGTACTACCTATACTACTGCTTTTACTGTTACTGTCTATACTACTGTTTTTTGAAGCTTGGTTGCCAGACGTCGTTTGAAATTTCACCCCCCTCCCATGGGTTTTGTGACCTGTCTTATGGTCTTTTATATTTTTTGACCCTTGGTCTGACTTGATACTCGTCCAAGAGAAACCAAGAGATCGTCTTGAATTGCTTCTTCATTGTTAGTTTTCATAAGTGTATTGTAAGTAGTTTAGTATATTTAGGTTGTTAGGTTAGGAACAGGACTGGAGAATCTGCTATATGCATTATGAATGCATATAGCAGGGGAGAGTGATCTCCCCTGAAGGCATAATTACGTAGAACTGTTGGCCTTGGAACCCACCAACGACCTTCAGTAGCTGTCTGCAATCTGTTATTGCATGTGGTTTCCGTGGGGATTTTGGTGGGTTCCGGGCTTTGGGTAGTGGTTGTGGTGGGTGTTCTACGTTTTTTATGCCTTTGGCCAAACTGTGCGAAGTTAAATATTGATTCATTGAGTTTACGCTATTTCATCATTTTGTATAATTTAAGCGACTCTTCAGTTTCCTATGAATATAAAAGTATTAGCGTTTAGAATTGCAGTTCGTTTGATAGTTTGTAAGTAGTGAAGTCTAACGCTCCTGGCAGCAGACGTTAATGATGAAAATGAAAACCTCTGTGATGTGAAGTGTTAGGCGGCAGAAAGGATTCACTAACATCTGTTGCTGATGAGTATAGTTGGGGGGGGGTGATTTAGGTTGGTAATAGTGAAAAATTGGATTATTAACTCTGCTGGGTTAGATATCCATAAAAAAGAGGGGTAGAGTGTGGGGGAGGGCTTGAATGTAGTGGTCATCAGGTTGTGCCTAGGATGCCAGCCATAACTGGCAGGTAAGGTAGGTTTTGAATTCAAGATAACACAGTGTTAGGAAACTGGTATACGGCAGGTCTCTAACTGGTTAGATAACCCTTAGTGTTGGTTGTTAGCCTAGTGTGCTATGAGGGACGTGGAAGTGTAGGGAAAATAGTGTTGTAACAATCATCATGTTAAATTTGGATGCCTTCAAGGGGTGTCTTTGTACTAGTTGAGGTATCTTGATATAAGCAGTTGCAAGTACCCTCCCCTTCCTTGGATCAAACCTGATTGCCTAACATTCCCCAAGCTGTGTATAACCCCCCCCCCCATGGATAATATAACTATATAGACATAGGAATTGTTTGGGGTAAATGTGCACGTATGCCAAATGATTGATTTGGGGGGGGGGGGGGGAAGCAGCGGTACGGTACGGTAAACTCTCTGGGAAAAGGACGGTGAAAGTCAAACCTGATAGTTTGAAATCAATCGATTTGCACTGGTCTCCTAACAAGTCCCATTATTTTTTTTTATTTTTTTTTTTTTTTTTTTTATTATTTTTTTTTTCAGTGTTTAAGGGATAGTAGTTTGGCTAGGTTGTAATGTACCTGTTACGGATTTCACCCTTTAACTTGTTGGTCAGGAAGATTAATTGCAACAGAAACAAGACGATGATTACCTCTTGTCTCCAGTGTTCTAATAGACCGTGTTAAACACTTGGGCGTGCCGAAGTGTTTGCAGTGAAGATTAGTGTTATAAATGACTGTCCACTGCCGCAACACTTGCTTCCTGACAATACAAACAAGGTCATGAAATATAATAAAAATTTAAACCTCAAACTACTAATAATGGCAGTTTTGAGGCTATCCGCCTCATTACTACTATTGTTAGTAGGGTTGGGGTAGTTTTTTTTTTTTTCCCCCGAGCTTAAAGCTCCCGAATTGTGTGAATGTTGTCCTGCTGACACAGCAGTTGAGGCTTCTCACTTTATCCCTTTTTCTATTTCTTGTGTTCTTTGAACACCTTTGTGTGTGTTTGTGTTCAAAGAACATTTGTGATAAAGAAAGGCACTTTATTTATTACATTTTAGTTAATGATCTTCAATTTATCGAATCTTTTAGGTTGATAATCTGTTGTGGGCAGCTGCTGTGTGGTGAAGTCCGTGTTGTGGGCAGCTGCTGTGTGGTGAAGTCCGTGTTGTGGGCAGCTGCTGTGTGGTGAAGTCCGTGTTGTGGGCAGCTGCTGTGTGGTGAAGTCCGTGTTGTGGGCAGCTGCTGTGTGGTGAAGTCCGTGTTGTGGGCAGCTGCTGTGTGGTGAAGTCCGTGTTGTGGGCAGCTGCTGTGTGGTGAAGTCCGTGTTGTGGGCAGCTGCTGTGTGGTGAAGTCCGTGTTGTGGGCAGCTGCTGTGTGGTGAAGTCCGTGTTGTGGGCAGCTGCTGTGTGGTGAAGTCCGTGTTGTGGGCAGCTGCTGTGTGGTGAAGTCCGTGTTGTGGGCAGCTGCTGTGTGGTGAAGTCCGTGTTGTGGGCAGCTGCTGTGTGGTGAAGTCCGTGTTGTGGGCAGCTGCTGTGTGGTGAAGTCCGTGTTGTGGGCAGCTGCTGTGTGGTGAAGTCCGTGTTGTGGGCAGCTGCTGTGTGGTGAAGTCCGTGTTGTGGGCAGCTGCTGTGTGGTGAAGTCCGTGTTGTGGGCAGCTGCTGTGTGGTGAAGTCCGTGTTGTGGGCAGCTGCTGTGTGGTGAAGTCCGTGTTGTGGGCAGCTGCTGTGTGGTGAAGTCCGTGTTGTGGGCAGCTGCTGTGTGGTGAAGTCCGTGTTGTGGGCAGCTGCTGTGTGGTGAAGTCCGTATTGTGGGCAGCTGTTGTGTGGTGAAGTCCGTGTTGTGGGCAGCTGCAGGTCTTCAGAGATGTCATGACCAGCAGAAACACACCAAAACAGCGTCTGCAGAGATAAAAGTATGGACATGACTAGATTATTCATGAAACTACAGTAAGTGATAACTTCAAACTATGTATTTAGAATGTTTCCTTCAACATATTAAGAAAAACTGCTAAAATATTTTCAAAGCTGATCAAAAATTATCATGAAATTCAAGTAATGAAAGTTTTTTTTTTTAATTACCAGAGGTTGATGGAACTGGAAGAGCTGGAGGTGTTGACGGTGTGGTGGCTGGCAGAGGAGTGACTAGTGGCGCCACTTTTCTTGACCTCCATGGCTAAATGGCGCCATTGACCTTTAAGAAAGGGGTGATGACGTCAGTGGTTGTTTGTGAGAAGGTGGTTAGGGGAAGGGTCGGGGGTTGGCAGTTGGGGTAGGGGGATTGGGGGTGAGTAGTTAGTTGTTACTGGTAGGAGGGTGATGGGGAGTGGGGTAGGGGAAGGGGGGTTGTCACTTGGCAATTACTAAGGAACTAACAGTCTTGTTACTGGTGTGTTAACTCGGCTTGAACCTTGATATTTGAAACGCCCTGGACACTAGCCCAAAGACACTCGTTTGTCACATTCGTAATTCTAATGAACAATGTCCATGGACTCGTGTTGAAAACCGTCTCGATGTTAGGCTTACGTATTTGACATCTCTTGTGGGTTTAGCGCTTAGCTTTGATAGGAGTGGTAAGCCACAGCACTGTCTTCCCTTGCAGGTGACACGCAAATTTTCATGACGGTGTCCTCCACTGAGGACACTGCAAGACTCCAGGCGGACATCAACCAAATCTTGAAATGGGCCGCAAAAAAGCAATATAAAATTCAGTGATGAGAAATTTCAGCTACTCGATATGGAAAACTTGAGGAAATCAAAACTATATCGGAGTATAAAACAAGTTCCAACGGCACAATAGAACGAAAAACTAACGTAAAAGACCTGGGAGTGATAATCGATCTCATCTGCTTAAAAAAATGACAGGATGGATAATGAGAACCTTCAAAACTAGGGATGCCAAGTACATGATGACACTCTTCAGGTCACTTGTTCTATCTAGGCTGGAATATTGCTGCACACTAACAGCACCTTTCAAGGCAGGTGAAATTGCTGACCTAGAAAATGTACAGAGAACCACGGCACACACAAGTGCGATAAAGCGTTTCAATTACCGGGAACGCTTGAAGTTCCTCGACCTGTACTCCCTAGAATGCAGGCGAGAAAGATAGCCATTATATACAGTTGGAAGATCCTAGAGGAATTAATACCAAACTTGCACACGAAAATCACTCCCTATGAAAGCAAAAGACTCGGTAGACAAAGCCGGACCGAAACTAGCCATAAACCTCTCTTATGTGCCGGTTTTTATGTATTGTTCCGGTCACAATATTGTGATTTTTTGTTCTTTATATATATTCTGATTGCCACAAAAAAATTAAGCGTCTGGTTATCACAGGATTAATAAAGAAAGCATTAAGTCTCCGCCACTCCTTGTACTCGTGACTTGCATGTGTTTAGCACTTAGATAAATCAAACGATTATCTTAAAATGGAAGATAAGATAATTGGGGAAAAAAAATAGTGGTATCAACGAGACTGATCAGCTCTTTCCTAAGATTTAATAGAGGTTATTCACTTGGCTTGCGCGGAGCTGCTCTCTCAACGAGTAATACTAACAACACTGTACTGGTGATGTTGTATAGTGTGTAATGTTTTATTGTGTAATAGATTATTTGTGAAGTGGTTGTGTTATAATGTAATAGGCTGTGTGCTGGTAATTTGTGTATGGTGTAATAGATTGTGCTGGTGGCATTGGGTAGTATAATGAATTACATTTGTAGTAATGATGTTTCATAGCGTAAGACTGTGTGCTGATGACTGTGTACTATCTCCGCCAGTTATGAGCAGCAAGATGACGGGCTGGCTGCTGGCACTGACGGTGACTATGGTCGCTGTGCTGGGAAATACTGTGGCGCTGGAAAAGCATCAGCAGGGAGTACGGGAGGCGCAGCAGCATCAGCAGGGAGTACGGGAGGCGCAGCAGCATCAGCAGGGAGTACGGGAGGCGCAGCAGCATCAGCAGGGAGTACGGGAGGCGCAGCAGCATCAGCAGGGAGTACGGGAGGCGCAGCAGCATCAGCAGGGAGTACGGGAGGCGCAGCAGCATCAGCAGGGAGTACGGGAGGCGCAGCAGCATCAGCAGGGAGTACGGGAGGCGCAGCAGCATCAGCAGGGAGTACGGGAGGCGCAGCAGCATCAGCAGGGACTACGGGAGGCGCAGCAGCAAGGATTATGGCCGCCCTCGGAGGGCTTGCTGCTGGGGCTTGAGGAGTGGTTCAACAGCCCTGCACAGCGAGCAGCCGAGGGCTTCCCAAGGATGTTAACGGGCAATGAAACCCCGTATGACAAATCGTGAGTTCTTGTACTTCTTCTCATGGATGTAGTGGGGATTCTTGCGAATAATAAGGCAGTTTAATGGTTTATCTGTACGCTTGGTCTCAACAGGTCGGCTCTTATAGCCATGTCTGAGAATGTTTCCGGCCTGCGCACTGCCACTGTTTATGGGATTGAGAGAAAGAATTACTGGGAACCAGGGATACCTCTCTCGGCATTTACATCTATCAAATTATGTTAAGTTTACTATTTTTGTTCAAAGTGGGACATTTTGGATCCCTAAATATTGGAATGGGATCAAATCAATTAAGAACTAAATATATAATACGTATTTTTATACCAAATTTACACAGTTCCGACAAACTGATAAACACATGTTCAGTATCTGGGTGTCTTTATTTGCGAGAAATTGATCTAATAAAAGGCACCTATAGTACCTGAGCATAGATTAGGCATAAAAATCTCATGATTTTCATAGCGCATGCCAAGTACATCTGAATATATATATATATATATATATATATATATATATATATATATATATATATATATATATATATATATATATATATATATATATATATATATATATATATATATTATATATATATATATATATATATATATATATATATATATATATATATATATTATATATATATATATATATATATATATATATATATATATATATATATATATATATATATATATATATATATATATATATATATATATATATATATATGTGTATTGTACTCCCCGGGATAACCCCACTCAACCTGCGCCTCCCCCACCTAATTCCCAAGGGAAGTTTTCCCCTTCCCCTCCCGGCCCCTCAAACTCCACCAGGCCACCACGGTCAAGTTCACTACCTCCCACGCACCATACCCACCCAGCATGTCATATTCCACTCCTATTGTCTAGTCTAGCAGATGGATGCCAACCAGGAGGAAGCAAGCAGCCAGGGAAATGGCACGGCTGGCAATACTAGGAGAGGCAAGTGTCGGTCATGCTTACAGCTTCGTTGTCTCAACTCTAATGGTTTCCTCCGCAAACACGGTAGTTGCCCTGGTTCAGGATGTCCTCCTGTGGAAAGTGATGATCCAGAGCCACCTCAGGCACCTGAACCCACTCCAACAGATTTTATCTCATCAGACAATCTCTTGGAAGCAATCAAAGCAACAGGTACGAGGACACTCACACATATTCCCAAAGCAGCCCGTCCACACGCAGCTGGGAAACTTAGAGACCTCCTGAAAAAAGTAAACGATGGTTCCACTATCTTAAATGCTCCACCAACCATCAAGGCATGGCACAACCTGCTACTTTTTGGCAATGTCTGCTTAGCTGTGCCGGAAAGAAGGGGAAAGAGGCTAGCCTCAATGATAATTAAATCCTTAAGAGATTTTCCTAGAGTTGATAACCTCATTCACCTTCCCCGTCAACACAAAAAAGGGAGAGGCAGAACCCCCACTCACTCTACTGACAGTGAAAAAGTCAGAGTCCAGGTGAGCAAGAAAATTGAAGAGGGCAACACAGTGGGGGCAATCAGAATTATTACCAGTGAAGATACAGTTGCTCCCAGGGATGCTGACACGGCTGAAGCACTTAGAGGAAAGCACCCTGCCAGGGAAACCAGTGGCACCAACAGTTCCAACACCTCTGTCCCCACTATGGAACCATTGATTGTGGAAGACTCAGACATTTACAAAGCAATAATGTCGTTCCCATCTGGCTCTGCTGGGGGTTACACTGGAATAAGGCCACAGCATTTAAAGGAAATGGTTAATCCAGTTATTGGGGAAATTGCAGAGACACTGCTTTCAGAGATCACAAGGTTCGTCAACAATTCCTTGGCTGGTCTGATTCCTGATGAAATTAGACCTTTCTTTTTTGGTGCAACACTTTGTGCACTTAAAAAGAAGGATGGAGGAATTCGGCCAATTGCAGTAGGCAACACGTTACGCCGCCTCGTATCCAAAGCTGCTGTCCGAAGTATTCGTGCACAGGCAGCCTTGATGCTTCAACCAAACCAGCTTGGCTTTGGGGTCTCTCAAGGAAGTGAAGCAGCGGTTCATGCAACAAGGGCATATATCAACAACCTGCCTGAGGACAATGCAGTGGTAAAATTAGATTTCAAGAATGCGTTCAATCTCCTGAAAAGAGACGTGGTATTAGCAGCAGTACAAGAACATTTCCCTGGTCTCTTCCCTTTTGTTTCAGCTGGGTATAGCAAGGAATCAATGCTTCTCTTTGGAGAGCATGAAATCACATCATCGGAGGGTGTCCAACAAGGAGATCCTCTTGCACCATTTCTCTTCTGTATTGCAGTTAGGGAAATCACAGTCAGACTGACCAGCGAGCTAAACATCTGGTTCCTAGATGATGGCACACTAGCAGGTACAAAGGAGTCCCTCCTACATGACCTTACACAGGTAATGACACGGGGACAGGAAATGGGTCTCATCCTGAATCCATCCAAATGTGAAATCATCTCAGTCAGTCAACAAGTGATAAATGCAGTGAGATCAAAACTACCAGGAGCAGCAGTCATTGCCCCCACAAATAGTGTCTTGCTAGGAGCACCTCTGGGAAGCAATGCCATTGACACAATTCTCAGGAAGAAATTGGAAGAGTTAAGGAGAATGGAACAACGAATAGGCAATCTGGACACCCACGATGCCTTGTACCTTCTCACAAAGTGCTTGAGTCTGCCCAGGTTGACATATTTCCTAAGATGTGCACCTTCATATGATAACCCTATACTGCACGAATATGACAGTATTCTGAGGCAGATTTTTACGAAAGTACTTAACCTTACTCTAGAAGACGGGCAGTGGAACCAAGCTACACTTCCAGTCAGACTAGGAGGCATTGGTGTCCGCAAGTCATCACAGATTGCGTTACCTGCTTTTCTGTCCTCGTGTATTGCATCCAGAGAGCTTGTAGCAGCGATTCTCCCTGAACATCTTAGGGACAAGATTGGAGCCCAGGACCAAAAATTCATTGACGGAGCAATGATCTGGGATAATCTAACGGGCTCAGAAACCAGACCTGCTCCCCCCAACAACTACAAACAATCGCACTGGGATGGTCCAATAGTGGAAAATATAGCCTCAACGATGCTTCAGAGTGTGTCAGGGAAGGATAGAGCCCGCCTCCTGGCAGTGAGAGCCCCTCATGCTGGGGACTTTCTGTTGGCTGTTCCCAACTCCAGCCTTGGCACACGCCTCGACCCACAGACCATCCGCATCGGTGTTGCCCTTCGACTTGCCGCCCCTATTCTCGCCGAACACAGGTGTATTTGTGGCAGTGAAGCAGCAGACCGATTCGGGTACCATGGTCTTGTGTGCCGTAAATCCGAGGGAAAGATTGCAAGACATGAGGAGGTTAATAACATTATCAAGAGGAGCCTCACAACAGCTGGATGCCCAGCAGTAAGGGAGCCACCCCAACTATGCAGATCTGATGGCAGCCAGAAGCGTCCAGATGGTATCACCCTTCAAGCCTGGGCAGATGGGAAGCAGGTGGTGTGGGACTATACATGTGCATCTACCTTGGCTGATACCTATCTCCAATACACCAGGGAGGAAGGAGGGGCAGCTGCCAGCTTTAGGGAGTCCCAAAAGTCTAGAAAATATGGAGAACTTGCCCATCATTATATGTTTGTTCCCATAGGCTCAGAGACCCTTGGCTCATGGGGAAAGAGTGCATCTAATTTCCTTAAGGAGTTGGGAAAAAGACTCATCAGGGTAACTAGGGATCCCAGGGCAGCTAGTTTTCTGTTCCAGCGGCTCAGTGCGGCTGTTCAAAGGGGTAATGCATGCTGCATTTTGGGCACACGCCCCAGCTCTGAGGAGCTGGATGAGATTTTCGCCTTATAATCGGTGATACACACGTAACAACATGTACCGTATATGCCACCTTTATATCAACAATGTATCTCTTAAATCTTCTGTGCCATATTATGTAATAAAATATTCCTATTGGTAAAAAAAAAAAAAAAAAATAGTTCAAAAGATGGGGTGGTAGGGGAAGTGGAATATTCAAATGGCTTCAGGAAGAAATCCAAATATTCTTCCTTGAAGCCTTTTTATCCACTTCTCCGAGGCTATGGGTCCCACAATTTACACCAGAGGTGGACCCCATCCTATATTTGAAAAAAAAAAAAAAAAAAAAAAAAAAAAAAAAAAAAAAAAAAAAAAAAAAAAAAAAAAAAAAATATATATATATATATATATATATTATATAAATCCTCCATGGGGAAGTGGAACAGAATTCTTCCTCCGTAAGCCATGTGTGTCGTAAGAGGAGACTAAAATGCCGAAAGCAAGGGGCTAGTAACCCCTTCTGTATATATTACTGAATTTAAAAGGAGAAACTTTCGTTTTTACTTTTGGGCCACCCCACCTAGGTGGGATACGGCCGCTTTGTTGAAAGAAAGATATAATATATATCTATATATATATATATATATATATATATATATATATTTATATATATATATATATATATATATATATATATTATTTATTTATTATATAATTATAACCATGATTTTTAAGGTGGTGGACCGGTAAGCCAGCGGAAGGCCTCGGTCAGATGACCAAAAGCTCCAGTTGTGGGTCATCATATGACCCACGTCAGGAGACAATTGACCTGTTTCCTGACGAAAGGGTTATCCTGGGTGGCTAACCCACCGGGTTAGAAATCCGAACAAATCATAACTATTACTCGTCTCCCAGACACTGATGCTTCTAGTGTCTTGTCCAGTTCCTGTTTTTGTCTCGGTTCATCGACGAATTTGCCCGTTCTCTTTTTGATGAATTAAAGAAAACAGAAGCGCTTGTTTGACGCTAACAACGCTAATATTAATGGAATATAATATCGGCAATTAGGTGAATAAGACTCTCGTACAAGATAAGATAAGATTTCGTTCGGATTTTTAACCCCGGAGGGTTAGCCACCCAGGATAACCCAAGAAAGTCAGTGCGTCATCGAGGACTGTCTAACTTATTTCCATTGGGGTCCTTAATCTTGTCCCCCAGGATGCGACCCACACCAGTCGACTAACACCCAGGTACCTATTTGCTGCTAGGTGAACAGGACAACAGGTGTAAGGAAACGTGTCGAATGTTTCCACCCTCCGGGAATCGAACCCGGGCCCTCCGTGTGTGAAGCGGGAGCTTTTGCCACCAGGCCACCGGGCCACCTTGGTATCAGTGTTTCCGAAACGTCTCGTCAGTACAGCAGGCTTCTTCAGTCCATGGTAGAGGTAATATACTGAAAACAGTTGAACACCTGAAACACACTTCAGCTGTATCCAGTATATTAGTTCTATATTTGACTGATAAGCCTTCTGTGCAGGCGAAACGTTTGGAAAGAGCCCAAAATGTTGTATGTGTGTCCCATTCAACTATTAGCAATGCTTTTTTCTCTCGTGTCAGAAATCATGGCCATTCTATCTGTATTCTGGTGCTCTAACCAAACACTTCCAAGATCTAGAAGATATCTTGTTCTTAACATAATAAAATTTTAAGTTTTATACGTTGCCTTACTTAGTACAGTGTCAAGTGCTTAAATCTTCATAAAAGACGTTACTTAAACTGACCTTGAATGTCTTCTCGCCTTTTAACGTAATATCTTTATTTCTACAAGTACAAGGTATACAGACCATAGCTGACATCAATGACATACTACTATATAGAAAGCCCCTTGTTACGCAGAGTAATTCCCGCAAATTAGGTCAGTTTTGTCCCAGGATGCGAGAGACACCAGTCCACTAACACCCAGGATGCGACCCACACCAGTCCACTAACACCCAGGTACCCATTTTACTGATGGGTGAACATAGACAACCGGTGTAAAGAAACACGCCCAATATTTCTACCTTAGCCTGGAATTGAACCCGGACGCTCGCCGTGTGAAGCGAGAGCTTTAGCCACCAGACCATGGGGGCCTCAAATTTTCTTATTTGCCCATTTCCTTATTGTTTATTGCACAGAGGTTTGGACAGCTGGGTGTGGATGTACCTACCATCTACCAACCCAGACATCGTCAAGAACGAGGCTTGTCGCAACGACGTGAATTCTGTCTACAAGACCCTCACCAACTCAGTGA
Organism: Cherax quadricarinatus; assembly: GCF_038502225.1. Lineage (NCBI taxonomy): Eukaryota > Metazoa > Arthropoda > Malacostraca > Decapoda > Parastacidae > Cherax > Cherax quadricarinatus. Next base: position 8,604,837 of record NC_091382.1, read on the forward strand.
TTTTCAACCTCGTCTTACTCAAGGGACACTACTGGCCACTCCTGTGTGAGTCGTGATCCAGTGTTTAATTTGTCAGAGGTAGATAATCCTGATGCTAGAGCACATATATTGTGCCAATTAGGTAAAATTGGTCAATTAGCATGAATTCAGTTAAGTTCTTTCGAAAATTTTCTGTTATACATTTAAAGATATATTTTTGAGGTTAATATACAAAATAATAATTTTGTACCTTGTAATAATTTTGTCCTTGTGATCCTCTTCAAGGGGGGCTCCTTGGCGTGGTGAAGAGGCTCTTGGTCTGAGGAATTAGCCCTGTCGGTCTTCTTCCTTAGACCGAACCTAATTACCCCCCATTCTCCCCTCCCCTATCCCATCCTCCCCATCCTCCCCTTTTTCCATTCCTCCTCCTCCTCCTCCTCACCCCTCCCTTTTGCCCTTCCTCTTTTTGGCCTTTGGAATTTCTCCGACAGGCGCGCTAGTTCCTAGGTAGGGGAAAGGACACTGGGGTCCATCCCATTCCGTTGAGGTTCTTGGCGGTGGCGTAGTTTGCCGTGGAATCTGGATTGCCTGGGGATGTCCCGATCCCTCTCCGGTATCCCGGAGTAGCTTTGGGTGTCTTTTGGGCGACGGGTGTATCTCTGGAAGCCACCTTTCGGATTCCGGGGGTGGTGGCCAAAGGAGGTATGCTTTGTGGCGGATATCCGGCCGCCCTCTCTTTTGTCCACTGAGGTAGCTCGGCAGATGTGAGGTTGCTATCCCGGATTGCTGGTTTACTGGCATGAAGGGTAGGGTATGGCACGGGTTCCATGCTGCATCTGCTCTACTAGCGGTGTTGAGGTCCTCTTGGGCGCGGAGGGAGATTTCTGGCCCTTTCATTCCTCCTGGGAACTATTCCTCCCCGCTCCCCCCTTTTTTATTCTTTTTTTTATTTTTATTTTCTTTTCTTCTTTCTTTTTTTTTTCTTAAAAACAAAAAGCAAAGGAGTAACCTAACCATGGCAGCCCTAGTCCATGAACCCACTACCCCCGGGCCCCTTCTTGATACCGCACCCCATTCTGACCCTGCCTTGTGTTTAGACCACTCTTCAGACACTCCTGATGCCCCTGTACCTCTTGCTGGTGCTGTTTCCTCACCCACTTCAGGTACCGGGGCTTCGACTGACTCCTTCGATTTGTCTGAACTCCGCTCTCCTTTGACTATGCTTCCGGCTTCTCCCTCTACGGTACGGCAATTTTCGAATCGCCCGCCCATTTCACGCCGGACCAACTCCAGTCCTACTCCTAAACGCCAACGTCAATCTCCTGATGATGTTCCTTCGTTACCTTCCCATTCTACTCGGAAAAGACCGACACGTCAAGCACTCCCTCTCCACGCTCAGTTTCGGACCACACAATGGACTAAATTCTTTACTTTAAGACCGACTTCTTCTGCCTACCTTTCTGACCATAGTATTGGCAAAGCGCTCCTGCATCATGTTGGTAGAGATATTTCATTTCATGCTCTCGAGCGGTATGCGCATCGTCACTGTCCAGAATGCTACCCAAGCTCATGAACTTTCTCTCCTTTCGAATATCGATACTACTCCTATCACTATTGAAAAACATCTTTCTCTCAATTCTTGTAGTGGTACTGTCATTCTGCCCCATACCATAGTCCAACAGAATTTCCAGTCATGTGGCAATGACATTTTTGAACAGCTGGAACTCCAGGATCTCCCAATCCTCAAAGTAGACACTTATGTCCTTCCTGCCCGGGGGCGGAGACGTTACCCTTGCAATGTGGCTCGTTTAACTTTTGACAGCCGAGAACTCCCGTCCTCTGTATATGTCGCGGGACATCGGTTACAAGTTCGAAAGGTGATACCTACACCGCAACAATGTAGAAATTGCTGGCGTTTTGGTCACCCAGCGAAATATTGCAGATCTATGGCCGAATGCCCAGTCTGTGGTGCCGACGACCATTCTAATACATCTTGCAGTCAACCTCCATCTTGCCTTAATTGTAATGAAGCTCACCCTTCGTACTCCCGCTGTTGCCAGGTCTACTTAAATGAACGTGAAATCCGTTGCCTCAAAGAGGCAGAAGGTCTCCCTTATGCTATGGCAGTTACTCATCTCCGCCTCCAAGGGAGACTACCCCGTGTTTCTTATTCTCGTTTTTCCAAACATCCCCCCACTTCTGGGATACCATCTTCTGCAGCCTCCTCTGTTGTTACCCCTCCCATAGCCACTACGGCATCTAATCCTTTTGCTGTCCTTGGCTCTGACGTCCCGACTACAACTCAGTCTGTTCTCGCATCTTCGCGTCCTTCCTCACAAGCCCCAGTATCGACAAGACCTCGTACGACACCTAATACCAATCGCCCCTCTACTCAGAAGTCCAAAAAATCCACATTGCTCAAATCTTCTTTGCCCCTTCCTTCCCTTCTTCCACCTCCACACTTTACCTTTCCAGTCTCTGTACCTAGTTCTTCCCCTCTCTCTGGCTCTATTACAAGTGTGGAGATTCACCCTCCTCCTCGTACTATGCCTTCCACCCCTGTCCCCTCCCAAGTTTCTCCCTCTTCTGCCACCTCCCAGGTTTCTGCCTCTTCTGTCCCCCCCCCCCACACTTCATCTCCATTCCCTTACACTCTTCCCTCCCCCTCTACTTTGGTACAGTCCATTACTGTCCCAATCTTTACTCACCCTCCTCCTTCTATCTCCAATATGGTCTCCCATACATCTTTGAATTCAGAAACACTTGAAGCCATTTCAGAATATATTCCAGAGACTAAACCTTCAATGGACACTGATTCACTTCCTGTTCCTTCTCTTCCCTCTCCTCCATCTTCACAACCCCATTCTTCGCAACGCTCCGTTCTTTTGCTACTTGAACGTCTTCCAATGCCACCACACGTTGACTTTTCTAACCCCTCTAGTCCGTAGGTGCCTTTACCTACAGATTCCTGATATTTTCTTCATCGCCAATCATGGCCTATTTACAGTGGAATATCCGCGGCCTCAGGGGTAATCGGGGTGAGCTTCAGATGTTGCTTTCCAGGTTTTCCCCTGTTGGTGCTTGCTTACAAGAACCAAAATTACACTCGGCTATTTTCCAACCTATCTCCGGATCCTTTCTCAGATGGGACCTTTAATGAAAGTGCCCTTCTTCTATGCAATGATATTCCGTACTGTCAACTATTTGTCCATACCTTGCTGCATTACACTGCAGCCCGTATCCACTTGAATAAGTGGTTTACAATATGTTCTTTATATCTCTCTCCTTCTCGAGCATTTTCTATCCCAGACTTTGCCTTTCTTGTTTCATCCTTACCACCACCACTTCTGTTACTTGGTGATTTTAATGCCCACCATTTCCTCTGGGGGGGTCTCATTGTGACTCACGTGGCATTCAGTTGGAGGCTTTTCTCGCCTCTCACCCCCTCCATGTTTTAAATACGGGTACTCCCACCCATTTTGATCCTCGTACTCATACTCTCTCTTGCATCAATCTATCAGTCTGCTCTTCCTCCACTGCACTAGACTTCACCTGGTCTGTTCTACCAGACTTACATGACAGCGATCATTTTCCGATCATTCTTACTTCTCCTTCCTATTCACCACCTTTCCGTAGCCCTCGCTGGCAATTTGATCGGGCAAATTGGGATCTTTACTCACACCTCACTGCTTTTAGTGAGGTTCCTTCTTCATCCTCCATTGATGAGCTCCTACACATCTTCTCGACGTCAGTTTATACCGCAGCTTCTCATTCTATACCCCAAACCTCAGGCAGGCATTCTCAGAAGTGCGTGCCTTGGTGGTCTCCTGCTTGTGCTCGTGCAGTACGTTTGAAACGTGCTGCATGGGGCAGGTACCGGTACAATAGAACCGCTGAGAGACTTCTTGATTTTAAGCAGAAGCGTGCGATCCGTGAAGCTCGCCTATGTTTCCACCCCCCTGTCATCCGTAGGGAAGCTAAATTAAGCACTTCCACATGGCTGAGACTATGTTTCCACCATCACCTCTGCTTCTTCTATGAGTGCAGTCTGGAAAAAAGTGAGGAAATTGAGTGGTAAATACTCTCCTGACCCAGCTCCTGTTCTACGGGTCGCTGGTGTTGATGTAGCAAACCCTCTCGACGTTGCCATTGAACTTGGCACACATCTGGTCCGTATTTCCCGAGGGCTCCATCTATGCCCCTCGTTTCTTTCCTCAAAGTCTGCCAGAGAGTTAGTACCCTTGGACTTTTCTTCTCTCAGAGAAGAACAGTATAATGTGCCTTTTACACTTCAAGAACTGGAGGCAACACTCTCAGCTTGCCGATCATCGGCAGCTGGGCCTGACGACATTCATATTCGTATGTTACAACATTTACATCGGTCAGCCCTTGTAGTCCTCTTACACCTCTTCAATCTTATTTGGGCACAAGGAGTTCTTCCCCAGCTGTGGAAATCTGCCATTGTTCTCCCTTTCCACAAACCGGGTACTACAGGACATGATGCCTCCCACTATCGCCCCATCGCTCTTACTAGTGCAGTTTGCAAAGTGATGGAACGTCTCGTAAATCGACATTTAATGTGGTATTTAGAGACACACAACAGTCTCTCCGCTAGTCAATATGGCTTTCGTAAGGGTCGTTCTACCATAGACCCCTTACTACGCTTGGATACGTATGTTCGTAATGCCTTTGCGAATAATCACTCAGTTATTGCCATATTTTTTGACCTTGAGAAGGCATATGACACAACTTGGAGGTATAATATTTTGGCCCAGGCCCATTCCTTAGGCCTCCGAGGCAATCTACCATCCTTCCTTAAGAACTTTTTAACTGACAGACATTTCCGTGTTCGAGTCAATAATGTTCTTTCCCCGGACTTCGTCCAAGCTGAAGGTGTCCCTCAGGGATGTGTTCTAAGCACAACACTTTTTCTCCTTGCTATAAATGATTTGGCCTCTGTTCTTCCACCCAATATTTGGTCATCACTCTATGTTGATGACTTCGCTATTGCTTGTGCAGGCGCTGACTGTCATCTTATTGCAGTTTCTCTCCAGCATGCGGTCGACCGTGTTTCCACTTGGGCCACCACGCATGGGTTTAAATTTTCAAGTACCAAAACTCACCAAATTACTTTCACTAGACGCTCTGTTATCTCCGATCATCCTTTGTATCTCTATGGCTCCCGTATCCCCGAACGTGATACAGTCAGGTTTCTAGGCCTTCTCTTTGACCGTCGGTTATCCTGGAAACCTCACATAACCTCTCTGAAGGCAACTTGTCACAGCCGGCTAAACCTTCTTAAAACCCTTGCTCATCTTTCCTGGGGAGCTGATCGTCGAACTCTGCTTCGCCTACATTCAGCCCTCGTTTTATCGAAACTCGATTATGGTGACCAGATTTATTCTGCGGCCTCTCCTGCTACTCTCTCTAGCCTTAACTCTATCCATCACCAAGGATTACGTTTGTGCCTTGGTGCTTTTCGCTCTTCCCCTGTTGAGAGCCTCTATACAGAAGCGAATGTTCCATCCTTGTCTGATCGCCGTGATGCCCATTGCCTTCGCTACTATGTACGCTCTCACGATCTACACAATCCTTCCATTTATAGAATGGTCACCGATATTAGTAGACATTCTTTATTCGTTCGCCGCCCCTGTTTGCTCCGTCCCTTTTCTCTTCCCCTACATTCACTCTTGTCTTCCCTTCAGTTACCACCTTTATATGTTCATGTAGCATCTCACTTTTCCCTACCCCCCTGGGAAGTTCCAGCTGTTCGGGTCTGTTCTTTCTCACTCCCTTGCTCGAAAGCTCAACTGCCTACGGTGGCTTCCCGCTCTCTTTTTCTTGATCACTTCCACTCCCATTCTCATGCCACCGCTGTGTACACAGATGGCTCTAAGTCTTCAGACGGCGTCGGATTCGCAGCAGTGTTTCCGGACAGCGTCGTGCGGGGACATTTACTATCTTCAGCTAGCATTTTTACTGCTGAACTGTATGCCATTCTTGCAGCACTTATTCGTATCGCATCTATGCCTGTGTCATCATTTGTAGTAGTCTCAGACTCCCTTAGTGCTCTACAGGCTATACGAAAATTTGATACATCTCATCCCCTAGTTCTCCGTATCCAACTTTGGCTATGCCGTATCTCTACCAAACATAAAGATATTGTTTTTTGTTGGGTCCCTGGTCATGTCGACGTACAGGGCAATGAACAGGCAGACACTGCTGCGCGGTCAGCAGTACATGACCTACCAATTTCCTATCGAGGTGTTCCATTTCTGGACTATTTTGCTGCAATAGCTACCCACCTTCGCACCCGTTGGCAACAACGTTGGTCAACTCTGCTCGGTAACAAACTTCATTCTATTAAACCGAGCATAGGTTACTGGCCGTCTTCTTGTCATCAGTGCCGAGGTTGGGAGACCACTCTCTCCCGCCTTCGCATTGGTCACACTCGTCTTACTCATGGGTATCTCATGGAGAGGCACCCTGTTCCTCTCTGTGAGCAGTGTCAAGTTCCAGTATCGATTAGCCACATTCTGTTAGACTGCCCTCTCTATCAACGAGCACGCAGAATTTACCTCCAACGTCGTCTTCGTTCTACTACTCTCTCTTTACCTTCCCTTCTTGCTGATGGACCCTCCTTTACTCCTGACTCTCTCATTGACTTCTTGACAACGACTGATTTACTCCACAAACTCTGATGATACTTTTCGCACTCCCCTCAGCCCTTTCTAGTTCAGTCTCTTGCTGCCCTTTACCCTTTCACCATCCACTGCCCCGCTGTTATCCATAACCTATTACTCATCCATCTCCCTTTTGCCACCTGATGCCCTCGCTTCCTTCCTGCCCTGCAGCGCTGTATAGTCCTTGTGGCTTAGCGCTTCTTTTTGATTATAATAATAATAATTGTCCTTGTGATTAATAAGCCAGCTGCTGTAACCTTAGTGTCTACCCATAGTGCCAGACTCTTGGGGCAAGGTACCAGATGGAATACTGAATGGAAACTTCCAGCCATGGGGAATGATGGAGGAATGCATTGGGCTGCATGTTCATGAGTTTATCAAGAACATGATCAACACCACCTTCGACGGGAAGTACTGCGCCATCTCCTTTAGGTGAGCCAACAGCGCTTTTGTGCTATGAGACCTGGGGAAGGTAGGAGCAGCAGTTGGAAGTCATTGGAATGAAAGTAGTAGGCACAGGGAAGATAACTGCAGCCAGTTTTAGGCTTTGTAAACGTAGCTGCGGCCGCTATATGGCTTTGGGAAGGTAGTTGCTGCCACTATAAGGCTTTGGGACGGTAGTTGCAGCCGCTGTAAGACTTTGGGAAAAGTGTAAGGACGTCTACAAGGCTTTGTGAAGGTAAGACTGGAAATGTAGTGACTACCACTGGGAGTTACCCAGCTTTTTTACTGAATTTAAGATAATTTTAGGTTTGTAATAAATTTCTTTAATTTCAGTGATTAATAGGATTAAAATTTGCTGATAAGGTCAATTATGAGAAGGAAAACTGTATGGATAAGTTAATAGAGAGAAACACAAGAAACGTGTGGTAAAATTTAGTAAGGTCACACATGGGATTGTATGAGACTATAGTGGTACCAACACTTCTTATATGGGTGTGAAGCATGGGTTGTGAATGTTGCAGCGAGGAGGAGGCTGGAAGCAGTGGAAATATCGCATCTGAGGGCAATGTGTGATGTAAATATTATAAAGGGAATTCATAGTTCGGAGAGTAAGAAGAGGTGCGGGGTTTCTGAAAGTATTGTTCAGAAAACTGAGGAGGGGTTGTAGAGGCAGTTTGGACATTTGGAGAGGATGGAGCAAAATAGGATGACTTAGAGAGCGTATAAATCTGCAGTGAAGGGAACATAAGAACATAAGAAAGTAGGAACACTGCAGAAGGCCTACTGGCCCATACGATGCAGGTCCTTATCAAAACGACATCTACCTAAAGCTACTCAAGAAATAACTCCCGTACCCCTTGACACCAATCAAACCCGGGGTAGGAGTCGTCCTAAGGTTGAAAGGAGGTGGGTAAATGAGGTTTTGTTTGCGAGGGTCTTGGACTTCCAACAAAGCGTGTGTGAGCGTGTTAGATAATAGTGGAGGCAAGTAGTTTTTACGACTTGACGTGCTGTTGGAGTGTAAGAAAAGTAACTTATGAAGGGATTCGGGGAAACCATTTAGCCAGACTTGAGTCTGGAGGTGTTAAGTACAGTGTGTGCACTCTGAAAGAGAGCTGGAGATATTGGAATTTGAATGGGGCATCTGAACTCCAGTATCGGGGTGCCTCTGGCAAGACAGTGATGGAGTGAGTGATGTTGAAAGTGCATCGGGTCACCCAAATTCAGTGGAGACGGCCCTTGTTATATAATTAAACATGTGCAACACCAATGGCTTTTTCAATCCAGTACTTAGAATACATTCTGTAGACAGCGAAATTTTTAAGGTGTTCATTCCAACTGGACAATAAGTTTAGTGAATTTAGCTATTCCATAGAGATCTTCTTTTAAAGTTAATAATTTCTTTTCCAGACACTTTCTCGTTAAATGGGTCATTATACACAACCTGTCTAGCATAAATTTTAGTCCCCACTTTCAGTTGTTTGCCTCTCCTAGTACGCTGTCTAACGTTCCCATCCTCAAAGTAGACATGACTAGGCATTTGCTGTCTAATCTCTTCTCAGTGACCTGACCTGACTTCTGGCTTTCCTCCGTTTTCATTCACACTCCTGACTTAACACTGGTTCGGAACAGGTTTAAGCATCGTCCATATATCAGATTTTTCCCCCCTCAGTGACCTGCAGAACAACACAGATGAGGTCAGCCCGAGTGTGCAACCACGTATAAAACTTGTCTTGCCTTCTTTTCCATTGTCTTTTTACGGCACCTGCATGCCCTCCTCCTGCACCGCTGACGACCTCAAGGTAAGTGTGTTCCTCCATCGTTATTGTTGTTGGGGTTTATAGGGCCACTGATAACATACGCCGTATACTCCATCGTTAGTAAGGTTAATACTGAGTAGTCTCAAGATAGGTCGTAATGAACGACTGTTTATCCAGCTTGAAAGCTTCTGTGGCTGTGGAATGAAACAATATTGTTACAGTTGGTGCCTATAATCCAGACAAATTACAGAACTGTTTTCTATAAAATCATCCTCTTGTAAGCTTCGTGGCTCAGTAGTACAGCGTTGGATTTGCTACATACGAAGACCACGGTTCCAGTTATCGTCCCTTCTCTTTATTCATAATAGTGACTGTTGAAGGATATCCCATATGTAGACGAGAAAATAAGTAATGAAAATGAGGCTGTATATTTCGACTCTTTTTTCACCACCATACATACGTCCAAGACTTCTTGTTGAATTGGTAAAAGTCATCATTGGGAACCCGTGTTCCACTCTTACGTCCACTTACGTTCACACTATTTATCTGGGATCTTTTCTACTTCAAAGGACTTGCACGTTTTTTACTTTCCGCGTCCAGAACTCCTGAGCCTCTATCTGCCTAGCGACTGGCACTATCCCTTCCACTTACAAATCTTCCTCTCCATCTATTCTTCCACTATCCCCACTTCCTCGCTCACCCCAGTGAGGGTCGTACCTATTCTGTCTTGTTCTTGTTAAGAACTTAAAACTTAAAAACTTCCCAGCTGGGGTCCTCTTCAGCATACAGATTCATTTCCATTACAGTTTTCTTATCGACAAGTAAGACAAGCTTCATAATGGAAATTAAATCCTTAGATGTACGCTGTTATTTTCATACAAATGTTTTTTTTGCCTTATGGTTTTGGATTATTCAATAACTAATGTGTATTAATTCCTTAGTTTTCCATATTATTTCCCAAGTGGTTTTCTAAGATAAGATAAGATAAGATTTCGTTCGGATTTTTAACCCCGGAGGATTAGCCACCCAGGATAACCCAAGAAAGTCAGTGCGTCATCGAAGACTGTCTAACTTATTTCCATTGGGGTCCTTAATCTTGTCCCCCAGGATGCGACCCACACCAGTCGACTAACACCCAGGTACCTATTTGCTGCTAGGTGAACAGGACAACAGGTGTAAGGAAACGTGTCGAAATGTTTCCACCCGCCGGGAATCGAACCCGGGCCCTCCGTGTGTGAAGCGGGAGCTTTAGCCACCAGGCCACCGGGCACCCAAAGTTATACATGGTTATACTTAAAAACCTTATTTTTTTGGCCAGTGGAAGGCCAAAAGATAACCAAAACCTCCATTTGCGGGTCATCACATGACTTGTACCCGCGTCAGGCAAAACTTGTCTTTGTAGATGAATTCAAATTCAAAGTTTATTCTCTATAAGGATTACAATGTTGAATGGTTCAGAGAACCGACTCGTTGTTAAATTAGACACATTTGCAACTCTTGGGTGTCTTTATTGAGGAAAATTTTCGCCACTCAGTGGCTTCATCAGTCCATACAAAGGAGAATCGTGAAGAGCAGGAGGAGAATGAGGTAATCAGTCCCACAACCTTGAGTTGATGTGGTCAGTCCATCAATCTTGAATAGAATAGAGCATATGAGATGAGAAGTGGCTGCAACTCTCCTGCCTACGGTATATAAGCTACTTCTCGGCACGTATGCTGTATTCTATTCATGATTGATGGACTGACCACATCGACTCAAGGTTGAGGGACTGATTACCTCATTCTCCTCCTGTTCTTCACGATTCTCCTTTGTATGGACTGATAATCCACTGTGTGGCGAAACGTTTCCTCAATAAAGATACCCAAGAGTTGCAAATGTGTCTAATTTATCAACACTTGTCCTGTTTCCTGACCAATCTTAACCAGTCTTTTATGTCCCTATTAGTGTTTAATATCTTATCAGTGGTGCCAGACTATTACCCCATTACTGTTAATTAATTCCATAGTTTTACCTAATATGTCCTAAGTAGTTCCCTATTTCCCCTTACCTAGTGTTGTCTTCCCCAGGTGACTCTGGACGACAGACTTCGTACCTTTGAGAAGAAGGCACGCGTAGTAGACTGCCAGACAATGCAAGATACCGTTGACCTGAATGCTGCTGACATTGCTGTTATGTAAGTCATGCTGTTACGTTAGTCATGCTGTTACGTTAGTCATGCTGTTAGGTTAGTCATGCTGTTACGTTAGTCATGCTGCCATGAGTTACGCTGTCATGTTAGTCATTGTAGATGAATGGTTCAAAGAACCGACACGTTGTTAAATTAGACACATGTGCAACTCTTGGGTATCTTTATTGAGGAAACGTTTCGCTACACAGTGGCTTCATCAGTCCATACAAAGGATAAACTTGAAGAACAGGAGGAGAATGAGGTAATCAGTCCCTCAACCTCGAGTCGATGTGGTCAGTCCACAACGTTGAGGGACTGATTACCTCATTCTCCTTCTGTTCTTCAAGTTCATCCTTTGTATGGACTGATGAAGCCACTGTGTGGCGAAACGTTTCCTCAATAAAGATACCTAAGAGTTGCACATGTGTCTAATTTAACATGTTAGTCATGTTGGTGTGTAAGTCATGCAAGTCGCATCATTATCTTGTAAGTCAATTTAACATTAAAATATCTTAATTACCTTGTTTCACATACAATTCAAGAGAGAAAGCATGTATTTACGGCATTCATGCATACAATACATATATGTACACAATTAATTCATACAATACCTCAGCTCTAGTTTAAGCGACGGTCACAGGTTCAATAGAAATATGAAGCGAAAGATTTAAAAAAAGGATTGACAAGTACAATGTTAAACTGACTTGTAACTTTCTCAGTTTAACGTTAATGGGTGTATGGGCACCCATGGAAATATACCCATGGGGAGGCAAATAATTTGCCTTTGTTGTACGGGAAATTTTTCTCAGGTAATCATTGGAGAGGAATTAAATGTCATAAATAAGCGATGTTTATATATACATGGGTGTGTGTGTGTGTGTGTGTGTAAACCATACCACGGGCAGGGCTAGAACCCGCGGTCAGAGTCATAAAACTCAAGACCGACGTGTTAACCACTGGGCCAGGTGGCTACAATAAGATTCATCCAACTAGGTATATACACCATAGGAAGGTTACCATAGGTATATGTGCACTTAATTACCCTCTGTTTCCCTCTCCAGTGTTATACTGTGTATATTCGGTACTCTCCTGTTGGCTGGTGCGGTCTGTGACATCTCCATTAACTTCTACAATAAGCAACATTATCGGAAAGGTCAGTTGAGTGTTACTAGTTAGTCATTGAGTTTCGTTCCTGGTGTCCCATCTTCACCACAGTAACTCAGTTTCTCATATTTACAAAAGTCTGAAATCTGTGTCTGACACTTAAACCTACAAATTATCATGCTTCTGGTCATTTCGAAGCCGAGTTAAGATAAGATAAGATAAGATTTCGTTCGGATTTTTAACCCCGGAGGGTTAGCCACCCAGGATAACCCAAGAAAGTCAGTGCGTCATCGAGGACTGTCTAACTTATTTCCATTGGAGTCCTTAATCTTGTCCCCCAGGATGCGACCCACACTAGTCGACTAACATCCAGATACCTATTTGCTGCTAGGTGAACAGGACAACAGGTGTAAGGAAACGTGTCGAATGTTTCCACCCGCCGGGAATCGAACCCGGGCCCTCCGTGTGTGAAGCGGGAGCTTTAGCCACCAGGCCACCAGGCCCGGTGGCCTGGTATGCTATAACGAATCTAATTGATTCTAGAACCTCGTAGCTCTCGTACGTTATAGGCGTAGTCCGTTCCAGACCCCAAATACAACCACTTAACAATGTAAATTATAACATTGAAATAAAAAGTACATGTGTATTGAAACTCAAAGAATATCGTTAATACCTTTAATAAAAATAATAAATTAGTACAAAAATAAGAAAAAAATCCTTTATCCCACATGGAGGACAGGAAGCAGTGGAGGAGATAATTACTGAGATGATGTGGAAAGAGTGGAGTCATCTTTCCTATATCCAGTTCCTCTGTAGGATCTGGAGTTTTTAATTTTAGTTTTATATGTGAAACTGTTCGTTATGTAAATACTAGTGTAAACTGTGGCCGGGCTGGCAGAGCTCTCGCTTTGCACACGGAGTGCCCGGGTTCGATTCCCGGAGGGGTAGAAACACTTCGACGCGTTTCCTTACACCTGTTGTCCTGTTCACCTAGTAGCAAGTAGGTATCTGGGTGTTAGTCGACTGGTGTGGGTGGCATCCTAGGGGACAAGACTGAGGACTAAAGTGGAAATAAGACAGACAGTCTTCGATGACACACTGACTTTCTTGGGTTATCCTGGGTGGCTAACCCTCCAGGGTTAAAAATCCCAGAAAAATCTTATCTACCCCACTGTACTTCAAGCTCGCACCCCGATGTACCTGAGAGCTAACTACTAGCTCTCAGATACATCAGGGAAAGGGTGGGGTTTGAACCCATGGCGAGTGAGTCTTAATACTCACAGGACAGTGCGTTAACCACTCGGCCACTTGGCTTTTATAAGATCCATAAGGTGCCCATTTACTGCTAGGTGAACACGGGGGGAACGAGTGAAAAGGATTAGTCAGCATTTCTTAATTTTTAAAGGAGTGGATGGGTAAGCCAGTGGAAGGCCTTGGTCAGAGCTCAAGTGGCGGGTCCTCATTAAGTCCCACGTCAGGAAACCGCTTGTTTTGTTTCCTGACGAGTCTTAACTAACCTGAGAGATTAATTTAATCCCTATTTTAGAGATTAAAGTATTCTTGTTTGGTGTTGGAAAGATTATTGTGCTATTCCCTTAAGTGACGTGTCTGACCACACTAGGTCAAGGCATTGGCTTAAGCCGGTGGGGAGAATTGGAGCTGCCTCGCATGGACCAGTAGACCTGTTGCAGTGTTCCTTATTTCTTATGTTCTTATGAGGGCAAATATTCTATTAGTGGGACGGATCTGTGAAGGACCTGCCTAGTATGGGCCAACAGGCCTGCTGCAGTGTTCCTCCTTTCTTATGTTCTTTTGTACTGAAACTACCTAGATAAATCCTTGCTGAGAGATGTCTCAGCGTGTGTGTGTGTGTGTGTGTGTGTGTGTGTGTACTCACCTAATTGTACTCACCTAATTGTGGTTGCAGGAGTCGAGGCTCAGCTCCTGGCCCCGCCTCTTCACTGATCGCTACTGGGACCTCTCTCTCTCTGCTTCCTGAGCTTTGTCATACCTCTTCTTAAAACTATGTATGGTTCCTGCCTCCACTACTTCACTTGCTAGGCTATTCCACTTGCTGACAACTCTGACTGAAGAAATACTTCCTAACGTCCCTGTGACTCGTCTGAGTCTTCAGCTTCCAGTTGTGACCCCTTGTCCCTGTGTCCCCTCTCTGAAACATCCTGTCTCTGTCCACCTTGTCTATTCCCCGCAGTATCTTGTATGTCGTTATCATGTCTCCCCTGACCCTTCTGTCCTCCAGTGTCGTCAGTCCGATTTCCCTTAACCTTTCCTCGTACGACATTCCCTTGAGCTCTGGGACTAGCCTTGTTGCAAACCTTTGTACTTTCTCTAACTTCTTGACGTGCTTGACCAGGTGTGGGTTCCAGACTGGTGCTGCATACTCCAGTATGGGCCTGACATACACAGTGTACAGTGTCTTGAACGATTCCTTGTGTGTGTGTGTGTGTGTGTGTGTGTGTGTGTGTGTGTGTGTGTGTGTGTGTATATATATATATATATATATATATATATATATATATATATATATATATATATATATATATATATATATATATATATATTATATATTATACATAGTTTAATTTGTCTGTTAGGGATTCAAGTATTTTTTAAACCTTAAAGACTCCCGGCCTAGTTGATAGGCTTTAAGATGCATGAACAAGCCAGTTGAATTAAACCTGTTTTCCTCCCCTGCTTCAATGATTTCAGCACTTCTCTGTGATTAGAATAATGATATGATTTTGATGATAGCCCACAGAATAATTGTATTTTTTTGATAGCTCACATAACATGAAGTGTGAATTTAAGTAATTAAAACTGTATTTACTCTGACATTCCAGGTCCCCTGCGGTTCCTGTTGGTCTTCTCCGCCTATAGCAACTTGAAGAAAATTTTTACCATAAATAAGAAAGAAAACCCTGAGGTGATTTCCTGCATTCACGGAATGAGGTCAGAATACTAAAGGCGTGATGGATTTTTTTCCATCAGGAAACGAGCGTTTCCTGACTGGCCAGATTCACAAGCTGACCTGATACTTTCATCAGCGAACAAGACAATTGTTTCTTGACCCGTGTCTTAGTCCACCATTAGAGCTTTTGGTCATCAGACCGAGCCTCTCCAGGTTAGGTTAGATAAGATTTGTCAGGAAACAGGATAAGTGTTTCCTGACGCGGGTCTTAGTCATATGATGACCCGCAAAAGGCTCTCCATTCTTTTTGATTCACCGGTACTCTCCCGACCCGGGTCTTTTCCAGATGGTGACCCCGGCCTTCGCTCCCTGTCTTGGGAGTGTCTGAGACCTATGTCTCCCATGGGAGGAGGTACAAGTACCTCCTCATCTTCTGGGACCAACTGTCCCCAGGCCTAGCCCCATTCCCTGCCCTCACGGGGCTCGTAGGAAGAAACTAGGCCTCCTTACTAATTCACCTTTTTAAAAAATAATATTTTTAAGAGTATTGAGTGATTATATGTGTGTCTTTTATACATATATTATTTCATATATTGTAATATTTTACAATATTCTAATCTGACATTGTTTGCCACAGAGTGTTATCTATGACCTGGGTAGTGTGGGGCCATAGCTTCTTCATGTTATTCTTCTCCTCTTCCAACATTCTCGGTATTCAGTCTGTAAGTAGTGCTGTAGATTTTCATAATAATCAATATACAGTGAGTGTTGTGTATTACTCAGAATATATGCACTGACTATTCATGAGAACATAGAGAATCACTGCAGCAAGTCTACTGTCCCATACTAGGCAAATTTTTTCTTTTCAATCCCTATTTCTTGCGGAGTAACCCAGGAAGGACGGTGGCTTCCCTACTCACCTGAACCCTTCCCTGCTTATCCCTGTCATTAATTTCTTCTGTTGACAGGTAACAGACGACGTGATAGATGAGACTGCTGATAACGCGACTTTCAGTGTGGATACCTTCTTCTTCATTGGTGGCCTCTTACTGACTTATGGAATCCTCAATGAGTACAGCCGAGTTGGAAAGGTCAACTGGATAATGTATTATGTACACCGTTTCATCAGGTTAGTCCTCGTTCATAATTTGTAATATTTTACAATTAAGAATAAAACTAAGTATGCCCGAAATGCCTAGCCATGCTAAGCGTTCTAGTGGTACACTCTGTAATCACAATTTTACTACATGTAAACCAAACAACCAAATTTCTGTAAACTCAGCATTGTAATCCTTATAGAGAATAAACTTTGAATTTGAATTGAATATGTACTAAATAATGATTGATAATTAACGTAATATTGCACACACATTTATGTTGTTCTCCTTTCCACTGCGTCTTTCATAATGTATTTTATTGTTAAATGAAGTTCGCCTAGCATAAGTAAGTAAGTAAGTAAGTAAGTAAGTTTATTCAGGTATACACAAATACAGTTACATAGAATTAACATACATAGCAGCATATGTGTAGAGAACCTGGGATAACCCAAAAAAGTCAGACAGAGTGACTTATTTCCATTGGGGATGGTAGAAGAAAAAATACTTAAACAGCTCTGGGTAGAATCTTGAGTCGTCCAGAAGTATACGATTATTCTCTTCTCTGAGGATGAGGGTCCCCAGTCAGTTCCAGAGGTGGTACCTCACTAAATGGTGTGTGTGTGTGTGTACTCACCTAATTGTGGTTTCAGGGTCCGATACTCAGCTCCTGGCCCCGCCTCTTCACTGAGTGCTACTAGGTCCTCTCTCTCCCTACTCCATGAGCTTTATCATACTTCATCTTAAAACTATGTATGGTTCCTGCTTCCACTACATCACTTGCCAGACTATTCCACGTCCTAGCAATTCTGTGACTGAAGAAATACTTCCTAACATCCCTTTGACTCATCTGAGTCTTCAATCTCCAATTGTGTGTGTCTACGTGTATAATCACCTAGGAGTGGTTGCAGGGGTTGAGTATCAGCTCCTGGCCCGTGTGTGTAATCTTGCTCCATGATGAACAACCTAACAAACACTAACGTATTGGCTTAAGCTGGTAGGAGACTTAGAACATAAGAAAGAAGGAACAATGCAGCAGGCCTACTGACCCATGCAAAGCAGGTCCATGCCCCCCCAACAGATTAGCCCAATGACTCGCCTAGTCGGGTCACTTCCACTTAAGGAAGGAGCAAGGCATCAGTCCTAGTAGCACAAGCTAGTCAGGTCCAACTCGCACCTACCCACACCCGCTCATGTATTTATCTAACCTATTTTTAAAACTACACAACGTTTTAGCCTCAATAACTGTACTCGGGAGTTTGTTCCACTCATCCACAACTCTATTACCAAACCAGTGCTTTCCTATATCCTTCCTGAATCTGAATTTTTCCAACTTGAAACCATTGCTGCGAGTCCTGTCTTGGCTGGAAATTTTCAGCACGCTATTTACATCCCCTTTATTTATTCCTGTTTTCCATTTATACACCTCGATCATATCCCCCCTAATTCTACGCCTTTCGAGAGAGTGCAGATTCAGAGCCCTCAGTCTATCCTCATAGGGAAGATTTTTGATTGAACATTAAAATGGTATAAAATACCGACAGGTTGTTAGGTAAGACACACATGCAACAGTTAGGTATCTTTATTTTTGATACATGGGATCATCTTTGTCATCCTCCTCTGTACGTTTTCCAGAGCATTTATATCCATTCTGTAATACGGTGACCAGAACTGAGCAGCATAATCTAAATGAGGCCTAACCAAGGATATATAGAGCTGAAGAACAACCTGAGGACTTCTATTATTTATACTTCAAGATATGAAACCAAGGATCCTGTTAGCTTTATTGCGAACACTACTGCACTGTTGTCTTGGTTTTAGATTACTGCTAACCAGAACTCCTAAATCCTTTTCGCAATCAGTAGTATTAAGATCTACATTATTTAGTTTGTGGCATGGTTATTTTCCTATCCAACATTTAGAACTTTGCATTTGTCTATATTAAACTGCATCTGCCACTTCTCCGACCATTGCATCAGTCTATTCAAATCATCCTGGAGTGCACTAATGTCCTCATTAGAGTGAATTGGCCGGCCTATTTTGGTGTCATCAACAAATTTGCTTATGTCACTATTTATTCCCTCATGTATGTCATTTATGTAAATTGTGAACAACAACGGGCCCAACACTGACCCCTGCGGAACATCACTTGTGACGTGCCCCCATTCTGATTTCTCCCCATTTATGCAAACTCTCTGCTGCCTATTTGTCAGCCATGCCTCTACCCAGGAAAAAATTTCTCCTCCTATTTCGTCAATAGCCTCTGATGTGGAACTCTATCGAAAGCCTTACTGAAGTCCATATACACAATATCATATTCATTACCATGATCTACCTCCTCAAACACCTTAGTGAAAAAAGTTAGTAAATTCGTAAGACAGGAACGTCCCTTTGTAAAACCATGCTGAGATTCATTAATCAATTTATGCCTATCAAGATGACTACGAATTGCTTCGGCAATTATTGGTTCCATAAATTTTCCCACTGTGGAGGTAAGGCTTATTGGTCTATAGTTCGAAGCCAAGGACCTGTCACCTGCCTTGTAAATAGGTAATACATTTGCCATTTTCCACTTATCAGGCACTATGCCAGTTTGTAGTGATATGTTAAAAAGATTAGCCAAAGGTATGCCAAGTTCCTCTTTACATTCCTTTAACACCCTTGCAAACAGTTCATCAGGCCCTGGGGATTTGTTAGATTTTAATTTCTCTATTTGTCTGAGGACCATGTCAGTGATGATGTCACTAGTTACATGCATAGTTTATCATCGTCCTGTTCTGCATAAAATATTATTTCAGGAATTTCGCTAGTATTTACCTGGGTAAAAGCTGAGAGGAAGTACTGAAAAATTCACACACATCCTTATTTATCACTGTCAGTGATCTGACCCGAGTTACTTTTGGGTTAGTCTTCAAATCCCTTGAGACCTTAGCCTCATAATCCCTTTTTGTTTTTATTCCTTTGTTTTATTTCTCTCTTAAATTGGATATAATGATTTCTTAACTGCCCATCCTCTCTTTTGACATGCATATATATACGTCTCTTTTGACCAGTGAGATATTTTAATCTATTGTTCATCCATCTGGGATAATTTTTGTTAGATCTAATTTTCCTACTCGGAACAAAAGTTGTCTGGGCAGCTAGAACTATGCTCTGAAATACGTCATATTGGCAACCAAAATCACCTACCTGACCCATAGTCAGGACATCCCAATTTAGCCCACCCAGGTAATTTCTCAATCCCATGAAATCGGCCAAGCGAAAATCTGGGACAGAAATTTGATTGCAGTTATCTGGGTAATTCCATGATATATTGAAACTAAGTGATTTGTGATCACTTTCCCCAAGCTCATCATTAACTTCAAGATTATTAATTAGTGTATCTTAGTTGGCAAGAACCAAGTCAAGCAGATTGTTTCCTCTAGTTGGTTCTGTCACAACCTGTTCTAAAAAGCAATCCTGAACCGTATCAAGAAAGTCACTGGACTCAAGATTTCCTGTTGTATTGTTCCAGTCAGTTTGTCTAAAGCTAAAATCTCCCATTAACACAACATTTTCATATCTAGATGCCTTATGAATTTCGTCCCATAACAGCTTACTGCACTCCCTATCAAGGTTTGGGGACCTATAAATCACACCCAAAATTAATTTGTCATGACCCTCGAGAAACTGTAGCCAAACGGATTCTGTGCCTGATGTTTATAATCATATATCATGTCTAAGACAACAATTTAAATTATCTCTGACATACATCGCCACTCCACCACCCTTCCTGTTGACTCTATCAGTATGGAAGAATTTATAACCCTGTATGTTGCATTCAGAAAACATTTCTCTATCTTTCAGGTTGAACCAGTCTATTATTCAAATTTCAAATTCAAATTCAAAGTTTATTCTCTATAAGGATTACAATGCTGAGTTTACAGAAATTTGGTTATTGTTTGGTTTACATGTAGTAAAATTGTGATTACAGAGTGTACCACTAGAACACCTAGCATGGCTAGGCATTACAGAGTGTACCACTAGAACGCTTAGCATGGCTAGGCATTTCGGGCATACTTAGTTTTATTCTTAATTGTAAAATATTACAAATTATGAGGTAAGTTGGTATTATGGCTAAGTGACTAAATACTAGTTTGTGAACCATACCCCCGGCCGGGATTGAACCCGCGGTCATAGAGTCTCAAAACTCCAGCCCGTCGCGCTAGCCACTAGACCAGCTAGCCACAATAAGATTCATCCAACTAGGTATATTTCTACACCATAGGAAAGTTAGCACAGGCACCTCTGTGACCACAAATGCAAGTTTTTACAGACGAATCTCCAGCTAGCGTGGCCGTGACGAACTCTAGCTCAAGTCCCTTCACTGCCGTCAACATGACTTAAGAAATCGTAATGACACGATTGCAAATAAACCATACCCCCGGCCGGGATTGAACCCGCGGTCATAGAGTCTCAAAACTCCAGCCCGTCGCGCTAGCCACTAGACCAGCTAGCCACAATAAGATTCATCCAACTAGCTGGTCTAGTGGCTAGCGCGACGGGCTGGAGTTTTGAGACTCTATGACCGCGGGTTCAATCCCGGCCGGGGGTATGGTTTATTTGCAATCGTGTCATTACGATTTCTTAAGTCATGTTGACGGCAGTGAAGGGACTTGAGCTAGAGTTCGTCACGGCCACGCTAGCTGGAGATTCGTCTGTAAAAACTTGCATTTGTGGTCACAGAGGTGCCTGTGCTAACTTTCCTATGGTGTAGAAATATACCTAGTTGGATGAATCTTATTGTGGCTAGCTGGTCTAGTGGCTAGCGCGACGGGCTGGAGTTTTGAGACTCTATGACCGCGGGTTCAATCCCGGCCGGGGGTATGGTTTATTTGCAATCGTGTCATTACGATTTCTTAAGTCATGTTGACGACTAGTTTGTGAGTTTAGCAATGTGAATGCTTTTGTTTTGGCACAGTACATAGTTATAGCAATAATATCTATATTACCTGCACTTGCAAGTAATCTTAGCTCATCTGTCTTATTTCTTACACTCCTATTATTTGTATAGTAAACCTTAAGGGAGCTAGTCACAGGTTACCCTCTACTATCCCTTTGTTTGTTGATGAATTGATTTGCCTTTACATGCAACTTTATTTTGAATATTTTCTTTTAAACATATCCCTGAGGTATCCTGGTAATATCTGCTGTTTCAACCTTAATACTGCAGCCTGATTGTTTCCCCCAAACACCCATACCTCTATAATCTATCAGTTTACACTCCAAGACAAGTCATCAATTAATTAACCCCCTCACTCGAATTGGCTAATGCAACCACTCCAGCCCCAGAGAGACGAGCCCCCATCCCTTGCATACATATCACGTTTGCCATAGAATTTGTCCCAGTTATCAGTGAATGGGATTGCAAGTTCCTTGTAGTACCTGTCTAGCCAGCAATTTATACCAATTGCCCTAGACATCCATTCATTGCCCACTCACTCCCTTTCTAGGCAAGATGCTACATATGACTGGGATCCCTCCCTTAGACCTGACCACTTCTATGGCTGACCTGTACTTATCCAGCAGCTCTCCTGTCTTCTGCCCTTCCCAGTGTCATTACCCCCAGCACAAAGACAGATAATGGGCATGTTCCCATTACCTGACATAATATTATCCAACCTGCTGACTATGTCACCAACATCAGCTTCTGGGAGACACATTCTCTGTCTGACCTTTCTATCTTACCTGAGAATATCCAACAATTAGAATATTCATATTTTGATTAGCAGGGGAACCAGCGGTACCTTCAACCTCACTAACCACTGAAGTACACTCATCCTGGAGAACAGAGAATAGATTTCCTATTTTCACATTTTCTCTGTTAACCCTCCTTATCTTCTTTCTGAACTGTGAACCACTTGCCACTATCACTGCTGGTGACCATTTCCTCCTTACCAGCTAAATCCATCTCGCTCTCCCAAACCCATCTATGCGAAGCTTCAGCCTCCTGAAGAAGTAGAACCTCCTTCAACACTTGAACCTGAGATTCTAAAACACAACAAGAAGCCATGGTGCTTGGTAACAGTGGCTTCAACATGCTGGTTTTCAAGTATTTTAGACAAGTCACAGAGAAAAATAAATTCTCAAATAGTAATTAGTTTAACTAGAGCATATTTTGAGATTATTACACAGAAAACTAATAGTTATGAAATATTCTATTATTATAAACATAGCAAGCAATAAACCTGTGAGGGTAATGTAGTGTCTGAGGAATAGGAGGAGTGACATCAGCAAATATTTCAGTGTTCATGACACACTGACATTATGACACTGTTGTTGGCCTACCTTGCATGGGCCAGTAGGCCTGCCGCAGTGTACCTTCTTTCATACGTTCTTATGTAATTTATAAATATGTTACTTTATATTAACTACATTTGCCATGACTTAACATACTGTTTGTATTCCTGAGCAGGTTAGCTCCACCAATTGCCCTCACCGGGGCTGTCCTGGCCACAATAGCCAGACATGTGCTGTATGGACCTATGATTGGCTATGTTGACAGAACTCTTATACAAAACTGCCGAGATTTTTGGTGGGCTGACTTTCTCTTTGCAACTAATTTTCTTAACCGTGCGGTAAGTCAATGTTTTATCTGCATGTGTGTGTGTATATATATATATATATATATATATATATATATATATATATATATATATATATATATATATATATATATATATATATATATATATATATATATATATATATATATATATATATATATATATATATATATATAAGTAGTGATGAAGGCGGCTCAGTGGCTCATTCTACAGAGTGGCTCCCACAGTATGGCTCCTACTGAAAGGGCTGCGGCTGAGTGGCTCCTTTTCACACCTATGTGCTAATGACCTTGACCTTGCGCTCGAGACCATCTCGCCCTCGAGACCACCTCACCCTCAACCCACCCCCGCGCCCCCAGCGCCCCCCCACCCACGCCCCCCACCCGCGCCCCCCACCTGCCCCCCGCCCTTGCACCCACCCACGCCCTGCCCCACGCCCACCCCTCGCGCCCACCCGCGCCTTCTGCTATGCCTTCTACAGCGTCGTCCGAATCGCCCCCGCTCCCCGAATTTTTTTCCGATTTTTTTTTCGAATTTTTTTGAATTTCTTGTGCTCTCCTCGGATCAAATTTTTGAGGTTCCCCCTCCCACTTTTACCCCCACCCCAAATTTTTTCGAATTTTTTTTTCTCGATAATACAAAGACTCCAATTCCTCGGATCAAATTTTTCTCGAAATCAAAGTCTCCATCTCCTTGGATCAAGTTTTTTCTCGATAATACAAAGACTCTACTTCCTTGGATCAAGTTTTTTGGATTCCCCCCACTTTCACCCCCATCCCAAATTTTTTCGAATTTTTTTTCTGGATAATACGAAAGACTCCATCTCCTTGGATCAAAGTTTTTCTCGATAATACAAAGACTCCATCTCCTCGGATCAATTTTTTCTCGAAATCAAAGACTCCATCTCCTTGGATCAAGTTTTTTTTCTTGATAATACCAAGACTTCATTTCCTCGGATCAAGTTTTTGGATTCCCCCCTCTCAGGGTAAGCATTCAAATGAACTCCTCCTATGGGGCATGGTACTTTCTCTTACTACAGGTCTAAACAAGTGTGACGTCACCCCACCTGTGTTTACTCGGCGGTCAGTGACGTCACGTGATGACCTCACACATACAGGGTGAATCTTGTCGACTTCCCCCTATGTCAGTGACGTCACGCGATGACCCCACACACACAGGCTGAATCTTGTCGACTTCCCCAATCTCAGTATTACACATTTCATATACAACATAGGGAAAACATTTTCACTCTCAACCCAGGATAATCCAAA
This sequence comes from Cherax quadricarinatus, assembly GCF_038502225.1. Lineage (NCBI taxonomy): Eukaryota > Metazoa > Arthropoda > Malacostraca > Decapoda > Parastacidae > Cherax > Cherax quadricarinatus. The sequence goes on from NC_091382.1 coordinate 8,628,873, forward strand.
TAATTTCACATTTTTTTCGTTAATACCCACAACAATCCACAATTTCTTTACAAAATACAACACAAGTCTAGACATATTTCTCGTTTTAACTATTTCATCAGAAAGTCACCACAACACTTATAACCACTTTTCGATAAATTCACTAGTCACAATTTTACATATTACGAAGTTAATACGCACACACACCTCACTTTTCTTTGAACACCTTCAAAACACTCTCATAAAACATTTGAATACTCACAAAAATACCTTTGAACATTTCCAAACAACACTGAAACACTTCCAAAATATCATTTTGAATACTCCCAAATAAGATTTGACAGCTCTAATTTATCTGCACTTACACATTTCATTAAATTACAACTCACTACCCAAACTCCTCCCTCAGTCTCCAGACTTCACAACATTATCACAAAAACTAACTCAAACACTTTGCTTTGAACATCACCAAAAAACACCATCAATTACCTTTAAATACTCCAAAAACATCATTCGAACACCCCCAAATCACCTCTGAATACTCCCAGAACACCTTCATAAGTACTCTTGCACATCATTTGAACACCTTCAAAAACACCTTTGAACATTTCCAAACAACACTGAAACACTTCCAAAACACCATTTGAGTACTCCCAAATACACCACTGAATACTACTAAAACACCACTGAATACACTCAAAACACCACCAAAAACACCATAAACTAAGATCAACACCCACATCCCACAACACCCACAACACCCACATACTACATCACCCACAACCCACATCACCCACACCCCACAATTTTTTCTCGTTTTAACTAATTTCATCAAAGTCACAACAACAACAACACTTATAATCACTTTTCAACAACTCTAGTTCGACAACAACACCCACAACACCCACAACACCCACACCCCACAATTTTTTCTCGTTTTAAATAATTTCATCAGAAAAAGTCACAACAACAACCCACTTATAACATCTTTTTTGGTATCTCTAGTTCGACAACAACACCCACATCCCACAACACCCACAACCCACAACAGCCACATCCCACAACAGCCACATCCCACATCACCCACAACCCACATCACCAACAACCCACAATTTTTTCTCGTTTTAACTAATTTCATCACAGTCACAACAACAACACCCACATCCCACATCACCCACATCCCACATCACCCACAACCCACATCACCCACACCCCACAACACCCACAACCCACAATTTTTTTTTCTCGTTTTAACTAATTTCATCAGAAAAAGTCACAAAAACCCACAACTTATAACCACTTTTTCGGTATCTCTAGTTCGACAACAACACCCACAACCCACAACACCCACATTTTTTTCTCGTTTTAACTAATTTCATCAGAAAAAGTCACATCAACAACCCACAACTTATAACCACTTTTTCGACATCACTAGTTCGACAACAACACCCACGACCACCAACACCCCACAACCCACAATTTTTTTCTCGTTTTAACTAATTTCATCAGAAAAAGTCACAAAAACAACCCACTTATATCATCTTTTTTGGTATCTCTAGTTCGACTACATTACCCACAACCCTCATCAATTACCAATTTATTCACAATTTTTTTCCCCTTCTTTTTACTGAATCTTAAATGTAATACACATTCCTCTTTACATTACTAAAATTCTAATAAAATCCTCTCCATACCCATCTCCTTGTATCCACATAAATTGATATTATACTCGCATCAACTAATCTCACTACCCAACTATTGCGACATGTTTCAACACCCTCCATTCTTTTCCAATATATCATAACTTTTCAATTATATAATTTCTTTTTAAAATATTCACACATTACCTTTATTTTCAGTAAAATCTCCCCATATTTCATTAAATTTCTAATACAACCCTCCCCATACCCCTCTCCATCTCACCCACATTTCTTCACATCCACTCACCCATCTCCCAACACACCTCTTCTGAACACACACAAAAATCACATTTCACATCCACAAAAGCATCTCATCACCCATCTCAAATCCACTAAAATCACTGTAACCAAGATATTCACAAAACTCTATGACCACCTAACACACACACACACACACACACACACACACACACACACACACACACACACACACACACACACACCTCACTTTACTTTGAACACCTTCAAAACACTCTCATACATCATTTGAGACCACCTTTTCTCAATATCTCTCATCCACAACCTTTATCATCTCACTACAGAACAACCCCAAGATTACTTCGAACACTCTCATAAATCATTTGAATACTCACATAAACACCTTTGAACATTTCCAAACAACACTGAAGCACTTCCAAAATATCATTTTGATTACTCCCAAATAAGATTTATCATCTCTAATTTTATCTACACTTACACATTTCATTAACTGAAATTACAACACATCCACCATACTACTCCCTCAGTCTCCAGACTTTACAACATTAACACAAAAACTAACTCAAACACTCATAACATGAGACATTTTACCAAAACTAACACAAACACATATCTGTTATATCTCCAATATCTAAGATCACCACAAATCAAGACGCCTGCCAAATTCTATAACCCCACCACTAAGATCACACATTTTTTTTTTTTGTACACATTCTCTTAAAACATCATCATAACGAAGATCACTAAAACTATCTATACTTTTACTAAGATCACATAACATTTTGTCTTCTCTAACTCACCCACCAATTCACATTATCATTCTCACTTACACATTTCATTAACCGAAACACAACACAAATAACCCGCACATAAAAGACAGAAGCTTACGACGACGTTTCGGTCCGACTTGGACCATTGACTTTGTCAATGGTCCAAGTCGGACCGAAACGTCGTCGTAAGCTTCTGTCTTTTATGTGCGGGTTATTTGTGTATCGTTCCAGTCACGGTATTGTGCCTTTTTGTTATTCATTAACCGAAATTACATCTCATCCACCAAACTCCTCCCTCATTCTCCAGACTTTACAACATTAGCACAAAAAAAAACTAACTCGTACACTTATGACATGAGACATTACCATATCTAACACACTGACTAACTTTGAACCAACTCTGAACACCACTGATCATCTTCAAAAAATACTCTGCACATCATTTGAACACCATCAAACACCTCCGAATACTCCCAAAACACTACAGGTACATTACTACCAAATCACCACTGAATACTACCAAATCACCGTCAAAATCACCAGAAACTAAGTTTAACATCACCATCTAACATCCTTTTTATAGAAATCCCCTCAAATCACTATAACCAAGAACTCCCTCCCCATTTGGCGCATAAAAAAAAAAAGCATGAACACAAACCTAATATGCAAACACTTAGTACATGATCACCATCAACTGAAAACATATCTTGTACACACACATAATCTAAGACAACCACCAACTACAATCACCCATGTTCACTTACCTCAAAAATCACTAATATCACAGAAAACACTCATTTTTATAAACATTTCACACACAAAAAAATCATATTTGACAATATCTAAGCGCACTCACCTCACTACCACCAACACATGATGTCACACCTCACAGGACCGACGAGCTCACCTCCAGTGACGTCACACTCCCATTGTGTTACTTGGTGGTTGGTAACATCACACCCAACCCACCTTGTTTCAACCTGTTGTACCCTACATTATCTAAGAACGATTACCAGATTTTATAACCCCACCACCAAGATCACAGAAAACACACATTTTTATAATTATTCACACAAAAATCACGATCACCAATTCCATATCATGTTTACCGTCATCTATCAACACTCATCACCAAGATCACCAAAAATCTAAGATCATGCATCTCAAAACTACTATGATCACTGAAAACACTTATTTTTTAAACATTCACACAAAAATAAGACATACACAAAAATACCACAACACTTCCACCAACATCTATAACATAACATGAGCACTATAACATATCACTATCACAAAAAAATAATACACAGACACCCACATCTTATACATTTCAATCACAAATTTAAGACATGAGACATACACACCAAATCTAAGAAATTCACCTCCAACTAAGACATACACATCTTAACTAAGACATACACCAAAAACCTATACTTGACATATTGCGGTATGAATATTCATACCGCATTTATGTTGCATATCACATTTCCTCATCCACATCATCCCTAAAACATCCTTCCTTATTCATTCCGTATATCTCCTAGAGTTGTTTTAACCCCGACGGGCCCATCACGACGTAGGAGCCAGAGTGTAGTAGGTGGTGTTGGAGTGGTGATGGTTGCTCTGGCTCCTACGTCGTGATGGGCCCATCGGGATTAAAACAACTCTAGGAGATATACGGAATGAATAAGGAAGGATGTTTTAGGGATGATGTGGATGAGGAAATGTGATATGCAACATAAATGCGGTATGAATATTCATACCGCATTCGGGGAGCGGGGGCGTTCCGGACGACGCTGCAGAAGGTGCAGGCGGGCGCGAGGGGTGGGCGTGGGGTGGAGAGCGGGGGCGCGGGCGGGCGCAAGGGCGGGGGACGGGTGGGGGTCGTGGGTGGGGGGGCGCGGGTGGGGGGTTTAAGGGTGAGGTGGTCTCGAGGGCGAGGTCAAGGTCATTAGCACATAGCTGTGAAAAGGAGCCACTCAGGAAAAGGAGCCACTCAGCCGCAGCCCTTTCAGAAGGAGCCATACTGTGGGAGCCACTCTGTAGAATGAGCCAGTGAGCCGCCTTCATCACTATATATATATATATATATATATATATATATATATATATATATATATATATATATATATATATATTAGAGATCGATAATAGTGGTCTTTTTTGTCATGTTAAATTTAGTATCTATATCGTAAGATCTATTTTAAAGCTTTCAGTAACTTGTATATACTTACTTAAAAAATTTTTATTCTATTAATTTTTGTAGCATTCCAAGCCGGGATACATCAGATAAGGATAAATAAATATATCCATGTTTTAGGGCTTATTTCACCATGTATGTTATGTAGTGTAGAAGTGTGTAGATTTTCATTCGTGTCTGTGAAGTGATTACTTAGTCTCATTTCAGGTATTTATTAGGTGATCGTATGCTGCTAAGTCTTTCTGGCTTCCTTGGTTGTTTATTGCCTTCAGTGATAAGATGTATTCATGTCATTTTTGATATCCAATGTACGTTGTCGCTTGTCGATGTCGTTCTTGTTACCCATGCTTCACACCCAGTGAGGAGCTGTCGTTCTTGTTACCCTTGCTTCACACCCAGTGAGGAGCTGTCGTCCTTGTTACCCATGCTTCACACCCAGTGAGGAGCTGTCGTTCTTGTTACCCTTGCTTCACACCCAGTGAGGAGCTGTCGTTCTTGTTACCCTTGCTTCACACCCAGTGAGGAGCTGTCGTTCTTGTTACCCATGCTTCACACCCAGTGAGGAGCTGTCGTTCTTGTTACCCTTGCTTCACACCCAGTGAGGAGCTGTCGTTCTTGTTACCCATGCTTCACACCCAGTGAGGAGCTGTCGTTCTTGTTACCCATGCTTCACACCCAGTGAGGAGCTGTCGTTCTTGTTACCCATGCTTCACACCCAGTGAGGAACTGTCGTTCTTGTTACCCATGCTTCACACCCAGTGAGGAGCTGTCGTTCTTGTTACCAATGCTATCCATTTCTAGTACATAGTTGATGCTAGGTAGGAACTCCTGAGAAGCTTGACTTTCTTGCGATGAGTTTCTTCAGCAGCTAGGAAGGCAGTAGGTGAGTCAGCTGGGAAGGTAGTAGGCGAGTCAGCTGGGAAGGCAGTAGGCGAGTCAGCTAGGAAGGCAGTAGGCGAGTCAGCTAGGAAGGCAGTAAGCGAGTCAGCTGGGAAGGCAGTAGGCGAGTCAGCTGGGAAGGCAGTAGGTGAGTCAGCTGGGAAGGCAGTAGGTGAGTCAGCTGGGAAGGCAGTAGGTGAGTCAGCTGGGAAGGCAGTAGGCGAGTCAGCTGGGAAGGCAGTAGGTGAGTCAGCTAGGAAGGCAGTAGGCGAGTCAGCTGGGAAGGCAGTAGGTGAGTCAGCTGGGAAGGTAGTAGGCGAGTCAGCTGGGAAGGCAGTAGGTGAGTCAGCTAGGAAGGCAGTAGGCGAGTCAGCTGGGAAGGCAGTAGGCGAGTCAGCTGGGAAGGCAGTAGGTGAGTCAGCTAGGAAGGCAGTAGGCGAGTCAGCTGGGAAGGCAGTAGGTGAGTCAGCTGGGAAGGCAGTAGGTGAATCAGCTGGGAAGGCAGTAGGTGAGTCAGCTGGGAAGGCAGTAGGTGAATCAGCTGGGAAGGCAGTAGGTGAGTCAGCTGGGAAGGCGGTAGGTGAGTCAGCTGAGAAGGCGGTAGGTGAGTCAGCTGGGAAGGCAGTAGGTGAGTCAGCTTGGAAGGCAGTAGGCGAGTCAGCTAGGAAGGCAGCAGGTGAGTCAGCTAGGAAGGCAGTAGGTGAGTCAGCTGGGAAGGCAGTAGGTGAGTCAGCTGGGAAGGCAGCAGGTGAGTCAGCTAGGAAGGCAGTAGGTGAGTCAGCTTGGAAGGCAGTAGGTGAGTCAGCTAGGAAGGCAGCAGGTGAGTCAGCTAGGAAGGCAGTAGGTGAGCCAGCTAGGAAGGCAGTAGGTGAGTCAGCTAGGAAGGCAGTAGGCGAGCCAGCTAGGAAGGCAGTAGGTGAGTCAGCTAGGAAGGCAGTAGGCGAGTCAGCTAGGAAGGCAGTAGGCGAGTCAGCTAGGAAGGCAGTAGGCGAGTCAGCTGGGAAGGCAGTAGGTGAGTCAGCTGGGAAGGCAGTAGGTGAGTCAGCTGGGAAGGCAGTAGGCGAGTCAGCTGGGAAGGCAGTAGGTGAGTCAGCTAGGAAGGCAGTAGGCGAGTCAGCTGGGAAGGCAGTAGGTGAGTCAGCTGGGAAGGTAGTAGACGAGTCAGCTGGGAAGGCAGTAGGCGAGTCAGCTGGGAAGGCAGTAGGCGAGTCAGCTGGGAAGGCAGTAGGTGAGTCAGCTAGGAAGGCAGTAGGTGAGTCAGCTGGGAAGGCAGTAGGTGAGTCAGCTGGGTAGGCAGTAGGCGAGTCAGCTGGGAAGGCGGTAGATGAGTCGGCTGGGAAGGCAGTAGGTGAGTCAGCTGGGAAGGCAGTAGGTGAATCAGCTGGGAAGGCAGTAGGTGAGTCAGCTGGGAAGGCAGTAGGTGAATCAGCTGGGAAGGCAGTAGGTGAGTCAGCTGGGAAGGCGGTAGGTGAGTCAGCTGAGAAGGCGGTAGGTGAGTCAGCTGAGAAGGCGGTAGGTGAGTCAGCTGGGAAGGCAGTAGGTGAGTCAGCTTGGAAGGCAGTAGGTGAGTCAGCTAGGAAGGCAGTAGGCGAGCCAGCTGGGAAGGCAGTAGGCGAGCCAGCTAGGAAGGCAGTAGGTGAGTCAGCTGGGAAGGCGGTAGGTGAGTCAGCTAGGAAGGCAGTAGGTGAGTCAGCTAGGAAGGCAGTAGGTGAGTCAGCTGGGAAGGCAGTAGGTGAGTCAGCTAGGAAGGCAGTAGGCGAGCCAGCTAGGAAGGCAGTAGGTGAGTCAGCTGGGAAGGCAGTAGGTGAGCCAGCTAGGAAGGCAGTAGGCGAGCCAGCTAGGAAGGCAGTAGGTGAGTCAGCTGGGAAGGCAGTAGGTGAGCCAGCTAGGAAGGCAGTAGGCGAGCCAGCTAGGAAGGCAGTAGGTGAGTCAGCTAGGAAGGCAGTAGGCGAGCCAGCTAGGAAGGCAGTAGGCGAGCCAGCTAGGAAGGCAGTAGGCGAGCCAGCTAGGAAGGCAGTAGGCGAGCCAGCTAGGAAGGCAGTAGGCGAGCCAGCTAGGAAGGCAGTAGGCGAGCCAGCTAGGAAGGCAGTAGGCGAGCCAGCTAGGAAGGCAGTAGGTGAGTAGACACAGCGTGAATGATTTTCACACACCAGAGTTACTTAGCCGTTAAATCTCTATTAAGGACTCAGTGGAAATAAATCACTTCATCTATCTATTTCAGGTTTTCCTACGTAATTTACACATACACGATCTTAGTAACTTCAACTTCCAGCTTCCTGTAAATATAATACAAACTTCTCCGTACTAATTTCGTCCTTGTACAGTAGTCCATTTGAGTCATAATACTAGCCACAACTAAGACTGGTTTTATTGTAAAATTTTATAATGGGGCATAATTCGTTTTATATAGACTCTCACCCCTGAAGGAATATTAGGTAAATTTAATAATTATAATTATAAATATTTCTTGCACCTAAGCCTCAGTTTAGCTCTCAGAACATCTAACATAAATCTTAATGTTAATAATATATAAAAATAGGCCTAAATACCCAATTTTTGTGAATAGTAATATTCACCTTTCTGTTTCTTTAGTTATCCTATTTCGTTGACAATTCTACTTGACTGCGTGACGAGTACCTCCTGATGATGATGATGATGATAATAATAATGATAATAGGTTAAGTTAGGTCAAGTTTGTCAGGAAACAGGACACGTGTTTCCTGACGCGGTTCTTACTTATGTGATGACCCGCAGCTGGAGCTTTTGGTCAATATTACTACTACTACAGTACCACTACTACTACTACTACTATAGTACCACTACTACTACTATAGTACCACTACTACTACTATAGTACCACTACTACTACTATAGTACCACTACTACTATAGTACCACTACTACTATAGTACCACTACTACTATAGTACCACTACTACTACTATAGTACCACTACTACTACTATAGTACCACTACTACTACTATAGTACCACTACTACTACTATAGTACCACTACTACTATAGTACCACTACTACTACTACTACTATAGTACCACTACTACTACTATAGTACCACTACTACTACTACTACTATAGTACCACTACTACTATAGTACCACTACTACTACTATAGTACCACTACTACTATAGTACCACTACTACTATAGTACCACTACTACTATAGTACCACTACTACTATAGTACCACTACTACTACTACTATAGTACCACTACTACTACTATAGTACCACTACTACTACTACTATAGTACCACTACTACTACTATAGTACCACTACTACTACTATAGTACCACTACTACTACTATAGTACCACTACTACTACTACTATAGTACCACTACTACTACTATAGTACCACTACTACTACTATAGTACCACTACTACTACTATAGTACCACTACTACTACTATAGTACCACTACTACTACTATAGTACCACTACTACTACTATAGTACCACTACTACTACTATAGTACCACTACTACTACTATAGTACCACTACTACTACTACAGTACCACTACTACTACTATAGTACCACTACTACTACTACTATAGTACCACTACTACTACTACTACTATAGTACCACTACTACTACTACTATAGTACTACTACTATAGTACCACTACTACTACTACTACTATAGTACCACTACTACTACTACTACTTTCACGGCGCGCATAACGGAGATAAAACACCTCAATTATTGGGAGCGCTTGAGTTTCCTAAACCTGTATTCCCTGGAACGCAGGAGGGAGAGATACATGATTATATACACCTGGAAAATCCTAGAGGGACTAGTACCGAACTTGCACACGAAAATCACTCACTACGAAAGGAAAAGACTTGGCAGACGATGCACCATCCCCCCAATGAAAAGCAGGGGTGTCACTAGCACGTTAAGAGACCATACAATAAGTGTCAGGGGCCCGAGACTGTTCAACTGCCTCCCAGCACACATAAGGGGGATTACCAACAGACCCCTGGCAGTCTTCAAGCTGGCACTGGACAAGCACCTAAAGTCAGTTCCTGATCAGCCGGGCTGTGGCTCGTACGTTGATTTGCGTGCAGCCAGCAGCAACAGCCTGGTTGATCAGGCGCTGATCCACCAGGAGGCCTGGTCACAGACCGGGCCGCGGGGGCGTTGACCCCCGAAACTCTCTCCAGGTAAACTCCAGGTAAACTACTATAGTACCACTACTACTATAGTACCACCACCACTACTTCTACTACTATAGTACCACTACTATAGTACCACTACTACTACTATAGTACCACTACTACTACAGTACCACTACTACTATAGTACCATTACCACTACTATAGTACCATTACCACTACTACTATATGGTGCCATTGCCACTGCTGCTATGGTGCCGTTGCCACTGCTGCTATGGTGCCACCGCTGCTGCTATGGTGCCACTACTGCTGCTATGGTGCCATTGCCACTGCTGCTATGGTGCTATTGCCGCCTGCTATGTGGTGCCACTGCTATGGTGCCACTGCCTGCTGCTATGGTGCCGTTGCCACTGCTATGGTGCCGCTGCTGTACTGCCACTGCTGCTATGCCACCACTGCTGCTGTATGCCACCACTGCTGCTATGCCACCACTGCTGCTATGCCGCCACTGCTGCTATGCCACCACTGCTGCTATGCCACCACCGCTGCTATGCCGCCGCTGCCACTGCTGATATACCACTGCTGCTATGCCACCGCTGCTATGCCACCACCACTGCTATACCACCACCACTGCTGTGCTTGCCACCACTGCTCTTGCCACCACCTGCTGTGCCACCACCACTGCTGTACCGCGCCACCTGCCCTGCCCACCTGCTACTACTACCGCCACTGCTATGCCACTGCTACTATGCCACCACTGCTATGCCACCGCTGCTATGCCACCACTGCTATGCCACCACTGCTATGCCACTGCTGCTATGCCACCGCCACTGCTATGCCTACCACCCACTGCTATGCCACCACTGCTATACCACCGCTGCTGTACATGCCGCTGCTGTGCCACCGCTGCTGTGCCACCACCACTGCTATGCCACCACCACTGCTATGCCACCACCACTGCTATGCCACCACTGCTATTACCTTGCCACTGCTGTGCCACCACCGCTGCTGTGCCTTACCACCACTGCTATGCCACCACTGCTGTGCCGCCACCACTGCTATGCCACCACCCATGCTATGCCACCACCACTGCTATGCCACCACTGCTATGCTGCCACTGCTATGCCACCACTGCTGCTATACCGCCACTGCTGCTATGCTGCCACTGCTATGCCACCGCCACTGCTATACTGCCACTACTATGCCACCACCGCTGCTATGCCACCACCACTGCTATGCCACCACCGTTGCTATGCCACCACCACTGCTATACTGCCACTGCTATGCCACCGCCACTGCTATGCCACCACCCATGCTATACTGCCACTGCTATGCCGCCACTACTGCTATGCCACCACCCGCTGCTATGCCACCACTGCTGTACTGCCACTGCTATGCCACATGCTGCTATGCACCACTGCTGCTATGCCTGCCACTGCTGCTATGCCACTGCTGCTGTGCCACCCCGCTGCTATGCCACCACTGCTGCTATGCCACCTACTGCTATGCCACCACTGCTGCTATGCCACCACTGCTATGCCACCACCGCTGCTATGCCACCACTGCTACTGCCACCACCACTGCTATGCCACCACTGCTATGCCACCACTGCTGCTACCTGCCACCACTGCTATGCCACTACTGCCACTGCTATGCCACCACTGCTATGCCACCACCACTGCTATGCCACCTGCTACTGCTATACCACCACCACTGCTACCACCACCACTGCTATGCCACCACCACTGCTGTACCACCACTGCTGTACTGCCACCACTACTGCTACCACCACTGCTATGCCACTGCACTATGCCACCACTGCTGCTATGCCACCACTGCTGCTGTGCCACCACCACTGCTGCTATGCCGCACCGCTGCTGCTATGCCACCACTGCTACTGTGCCTGCCACCACTGCTGCTATGCCACCACTGCTGCTATGCCTGCTGCTGCTATGCCACTGCTGCTATGCCACCACTGCTGCTGTGCTGCTGCTGCTGTACCACACTGCTGCTGTGCCACCACTGCTGCTGCCACTGCTGCTGCTGCTTACCACTGCTGCTATGCCACCGCTGCACCTGTGCCACCGCTCATGCTGCCGCTGCTGCTGTGCCGCTGCTCTATGCCGCCTGCTGCTGTGCTGCTGCTATGCCACCACTGCTGCTGCCGCCACTACTGCTATGCCACCACTGCATGCCACCACCCTGCTGCTATGCCGCCGCCACTGCTATGCCACCACTGCTGCTATGCCCCACCCTGCTACTATGCCACCTGCTACTGCATGCCACCTGCTGCTGTACTGCTGCTATGCCACCTGCTGCTATGCCACCACTGCTGCTATGCCACTGCTGCTATGCCACTGCTGCTATGCCACCTACTGCTATGCCACCACCGCTGCTATGCCGCCACTGCTGCTATGCCACCACTGCTGCTATGCCACCACTGCTGCTACGCCGCCACTGCTGCTATGCCTGCCACTGCTAATACTGCCACTGCTGCCTGCCACTGCTACTGTGCCACCACTGCTGCTATGCCACCGCTGCTATGCCACCTGCTGCTGCTACCTGCCACTGCTATGCTGCCACTGCTATGCCACCACCGCTGCTATACCACCACTGCTGCTATGCCACCACTGCTATGCCGCCACTGCTGCTATGCCGCCACTGCTGCTATGCCGCCACTGCTGCTATGCCACCGCTGCTATGCCTGCGCTGCTATGCCTGCTGCTGCTATGCGCCACTGCTGCTATGCCGCCACTGCTGCTATGCCACCACCGCTGCTGTGCCACCACTGCTGCTGTGCCACCGCCGCTGCTATGCCACTGCTGCTGTGCCACCGCTGCTGCTGTACTGCCACGTGCTGCTGCCTGCCACCTGCCACTGCTATGCCACCTGCTGCTGTGCCGCGCTGCTATGCCACCTGCTGCTATGTGCCGCTGCTGCTATGCCCACCGCTGCTTCTGCCACTGCTGCTATGCCACTGCTGCTATGCCACCACTGCTGCTGTGCCGCACTGCTGCACCGCCACTGCTATACTGCACACTTCCATGCTGCTATGCACCACTGCTGCTACTGCTGCCACCACTGCTATGCCACCACTGCTGCTATGCCACCACCACTGCTATGCCGCCACTGCTGCTATGCCTGCCACTGCTGCTATGCCACCACTGCTGCTATGCCACCACTGCTGCTATGCCTGCCACTACTATGCCACCACCACTACTATACCACCACCACTACTATACCACCACTACTACTATACCACCACCACTACTATACCACCACTACTACTATACCACCACTACTACTATACCACCACTACTACTATACCACCACTACTACTATACCACCACCACTACTATACCACCACTACTACTATACCACCACTACTACTATACCACCACTACTACTATACCACCACTACTACTATACCACCACTACTACTATACCACCACTACTACTATACCACCACTACTACTATACCACCACTACTACTATACCACCACCACTACTATACTACCACTACTATACCACCACTACTACTATACCACCACTACTACTATACCACCACCACTACTATACCACCACTACTACTATACCACCACCACTACTATACCACCACTACTACAGTTATACCACCACTACTACAGTTATACCACCACTACTGCAGTTATACCACCACTACTGCAGTTATACCACCACTACTGCAGTTATACCACCACCACTACTGCAGTTATACCACCACCACTACTGCAGTTATACCACCACTACTGCAGTTATACCACCACCACTACTGCAGTTATACCACCACTACTACAGTTATACCACCACTACTACTATACCACCACTACTACTATACCACCACTACTACTATACTACTACTACTGTACTACCACCACTACTATACTACTACTATTGTACTACCACCACTACTACTATACTACCACTACTATTATACTACCACTACTATACTACCACTACTATACTACCACTACTACCATACTACCACCACTACTACTGTACCACCACTACTACTATACCACCACTACTACTATACTACCACTACTACAATATACTTCTACTACTAGTAGTTCAAGAAATAAAGCAGTAGTATATTTTCAGTGTCTAGGACAGTGCTGGTACACTGCAGTTGACACACAAGTCTACGTTGTACTTCCCATAGTGCTCATCCCACTGATTTATCGCAGGAAGATTGGTAAGTGATGTGACGTTTGGTAAGTCTGTCCTGTGAGGTACCAGAGCACTATGTTATTATTGTTATTGTTATTTGGTAAAAGGACACAAGGGCAATTAATGCTACATTTTATTGCTTTATTTATTTTGTCTTTGCAAACAGTACAATGAGATTTTATATTTACAATAGTGGGTTGCAATGTAAAGAGAGCCTCTATTATGCCTAGACATTATGGGCGAACTTAACATTATTGGCTTACAGACTACGTAACACTAAGGGTTATATCATAGTTGTACAGTAGGATAGTAATTATTTCATAGTTGTACAGTAAATTATTAATTATAAATGAATCAAAATTTGTATAAGACAAAAGATATATTTGAAAATGTTTTTTGTGAAAATGATTCAATTATATTCCTGTCAACAATGAATAAAAGGTTCAAAGTGATTGTTGAAGTTATGATGTGGGAGTACATAGGTGAGTAAGTGTGTACTGAGTATTTAGCATTTAGTCTAGGGTGATTAAGTGACTTTTGAGAAGAGTCTTAAACTGATTTTCAGACCGGGTTACTTTAACATATTCTGGTAATGAATTCCATATTTTGGGGCCCTTTATGTGCATAGAGTTTTTACACAGTGTGATATGGACACGAGGTATATCAAAAAGAGATCTGTGTCTCTCCAGGTAAACTCCAGGTTAACCACCAGGCCACCAGAGTTTTTACACAGTGTGATATGGAGACAAGGTATATCAAAAAGAGATCTGTGTCTTGTGTTGTGGTCATGTTTCCTGTTTAAGTTGGTGAGGAGAAGTTTGAGTAGAGGGTTTATTTATATTTGCGTGTATTGTTCTGTGTATGTAGTAGGCACATGAATCAGTATGGATGTTCTTAATGGTGAGCAGATTCAGACTTTTGAAAATTGGTGGAGTATGCTGGCGTTAGTTTAGTATGTTTATTATGCACCCCATACCCATCCTGTGGGCGGTAGTCACCCCATACCCATCCTGTGGGCGGTAGTCAAAAGATTACAGAGGTACATAATGGGTCCAGGGACTGGGCCTCGAAGTTTTGATAGCTGAGCAAGTTACAGAGGTAATGAATTCACAATTTACAAAGGTAATGAACTCACAATTTACAAAGGTAATGAACTCCAGGTAGGTCTAGTCACAATCATGACAAGTTACGTATGCTGGCGGGAGTGGGAATTTGTTATCATTCATACGTTTCACTCTAGGAGCTTTATCAAGCCTGGAGGGCGAAACGTTCCACAATGAAATGTCGCATTAGTTGCACTGGTGTCCTTTTACCTAAGATAGTAATTCTACCAACATTATTACTATTATTATTAATTATTTTAGGGAAGCATTAAACCCATAGGAATCATATAACACCTGTACAGTAGATTTGGCATTTTCCCATATATTCTAAATCTTGAGAGGCGACAGTGAACTTGACCATTTTGGTTAATGGTATTTTCTCCAATGCATTTTATTTGGTGTGAATTTTATTCTCATTACGAGGAAGCGATCAAGTCTTTAAGGTCGCTCAGGGTCAGGAAACCCTGGATGACCTTCCTCTCTCACTTCCGAGATTAATTAGATTCAAAGTTTATTCTCTATAAGGATTACAATGCTGAGTTTACAGAAATTTGGTTATTGTTTGGTTTACATGTAGTAAAATTGTGATTACAGAGTGTACCACTAGAACGTTTAGCATGGCTAGGCATTTCGGGCATACTTAGTTTTATTCTTAATTGTAAAATATTACAAATTATGAGGTAAGTTGGTATTATGGCTAAGTGACTAAATACTAGTTTGTGAGTTTAGCAATGTGAATGCTTTTGTTTTGGCACAGTATATAGTTTCAGTATTGGAGTATCACAGGATTCATTATTTTAAGACTGAGATTAATATTTCTGTTTATGTTCAAATGAGTGAACGAGTGTAAGTGTGAACCACCAGGTGGTATTCGTGTAGTTAGTTGACGGGGTGTATCAGGGAGATAAGATGTTTTCTAATGGTAGTTTTGAAGGTGATGAATGTGTCTGCAGTTCTAGAGTTCTCAGGTAGGGTATTCCAGATTTTAGGGCCTTTGACATACATTGAATTTTTATAAAGGTTTAGTCGGACACGGGGAATGTCGTAGAGATGTTTGTGTCTGGTGTTAGATTTTTATTTCGTTGATGAAGGGGCTAGTTTATCGTGCAACCCATATCTATCCTGTAGACGGTAGTGGCTAGTTTATGGTACCTCTAATATTCATTCTGTGGACGGTGGTGGCTAGTTTATTGTACAACTCATTTCAACCCTATGGAAGGTAGACTAGTTTACCGTGCAACCCATATCCATCCTGTGAGTGTTAACTTTTTACCGCAATACTTATCCGTCCTTTAGAAGTAAAAGAACATGTGGAGACACAAAGAACCTTGGAACCAGACCACAAAATGGGCAAAGGAGTACACAAATAACCCGCACATAGAAGAGAGAAGTTCACGATGACGTTTCGGTCCGACTTGGACCATTTACAAAGTGTGACTTTGTAAATGGTCCAAGTCAGACCGAAACGTCTTGAGCTCCTCTTTTCTATGTGCGGGTTATTTGTGTATCGTTCCAGTCACAGTATTGTGCCTTTTTTTTCATTATTAGAGTACGTCTGGATATATATTTACAATTTATTCTTAATTTAGGATATTTACTCAACACCAACCTCACACTTTCTAAGAAATTCATGTGTGTGCGTGTCCTCAGGCGTCGCCGTCCTGGCAGCGGTCACTGTCATCTCCCTGGCCATACCTACAATTCTATCTGCTGTCTATAATGTGCCGCCAACCTTGTTTTTTGCGTAAGTACCGCATTATTATTTTCAAAGGTAGCCAGTCAGCTCTGTTATAAAAAAAATCATCAGAATAGCACAATCTGCGGTAAATATGTCGGAAAAAGTGGATCGAATATTGAATAGAGTATATGACACTAATTTTTAAAGGGGTGGACTGGTAAGCCAGTGGAAGGCCTCGGTCAGATGACCAAGGCTCCAGCTGCAGGTCATATCACTAAGACCCACGTCAGGAAACATTTGTCCTGTTTCCTGACTAATCTGACCTAACCTAACCTAACCTAACCTAACCTAACCTAACCTAACCTAAGCCTTTTCATTCGTTATTCAATTCTGGACTAACTTTTTTTAGTAGCATTTAGGAAAATTTTCACCAAACCAAGAAACTTCAAAAGAGAAACTTAATACTTATAACTTCACTGTGTACCTATATATTTACCTGGAGAGAGTTCTGGGGGTCAACGCCCCCGCGGCCCGGTCTGTGACCAGGCCTCCTGGTGGACCATATACCTTGTACCTGTATAAACTTATACCTACTGAAGTACTGAGCGTACATAAACTACTTTCATAAAGTTTATCTTCAATAACATTGTGCCTACATAAACTGTGTCGACATAAACTGTATTTACATTCACAGTGTCTATATAAACTGGTCTAGTGGCTAACGCGACGGGCTGGAGTTTTGAGACTCTATGACCGCGGGTTCAATCCCGGCCGGGGGTATGGTCTATATAAACTGTTGGCTTACATAAAAAGGTGCCTATATAAACTGTGTGCTTATGAAAATTTATTTCCAAAGAGCACAGGGGAGAAAATTTTTCTCACTCGCGGTACATTATTGGTCTAGGACTGAAAAAAAATCTTATGAAGGATGCCCTTCGAATTGTGGATTAATTGTGAATTGTTCATGTCGGGAAATTCTGGCTTTATTACAGGAGTTAGTTGAGTTATTAATATAATAAATTTGACATCTAATTCCAGAATTGTGTTGTAAATTTTAAGACAATTTGTAAATAAGTAGATTTGTATGATTTTTTTTATAGAATGTCTTGTTGTATGTATTAGGATTTGTGTAGAATTGTTTAGTTACTCTTAGTGTTTGTAGATGAATGGTTCAGAGAACCGACATGTTGATAAATTAGACACATGTGCAACTCTTGGGTATCTTTATTGAGGAAACGTTTCGCCACACAGTGGCTTCATCAGTCCATACGTAAGAGAAACTTGAAGAACAGGAGGAGAATGAGGTAATCAGTCCCTCAACCTTGAGTCGATGTGTTCAGTCCATCAATTCTATTCAAGATTGATGGACTGACCACATCGACTCAAGGTTGAGGGACTGATTACCTCATTCTCCTCCTGTTCTTCAAGTTTCTCCTACGTATGGACTGATGAAGCCACTGTGTGGCGAAACGTTTCCTCAATAAAGATACCCAAGAGTTGCACATGTGTCTAATTTATCAACTCTTAGTGTTAAATTTGCAGCTTTTGATATATTCTTGACACTGCATATATTCTGGTAAGTATATACATTGCAGTGAGAGTAGCAGTGTATATACAGTTAAGTGTATACCTCGGTATATACACTTGTGTTTATCTTCTATTAGTAATTAGTCTTAACAGGTCTTGTCACATTCAGCCATAATGATCCCCGTGTAGTAATTAAGCTTTAAATCGACTACAACGAACATTTATCTACTATCAAAATAAGTCATATGTCGTGACTCACGAAATCGTAATGACACGATTGCAAACAAACCATACCACGGCCGGGATAGAACCCGCGGTCTAGTGATTAACGCGACGGTCTGGAGTTTTGAGACACTCTGACCGCGGGTTCAATCCCGGCCGGGGTATGGCTTCATATGTCGTGACGTAATGATACTACACTGATAATTGTATTGGCAATATCCAAAATCCTTTCAGATATTCCCAGTAGCCTTAAACATTTCATTACAGCAAAGCAGAGGTAGCCATGACTAAAGATGTCGATACGTACGCGACTCCATGGTGCCGAGCCAACTCAATCCTAGTAGGAGTCTGGGCAGGCTTTCTACTCTTCTCTGTCAAAGGAAGAAACATTAAACTCAGACTGGTAAGCACAAATCACTTCTCTCAAACTAAACTTTTTTTTTAAATGTATTGTACATGTATACAACACTGACATGCAATTAGACATACCTGGAGTTTACCTGGAGAGAGTTCCGGGGGTCAACGCCCCCGCGGCCCGGTCTGTGACCAGGCCTCCTGGTGGATCAGAGCCTGATCAACCAGGCTGTTGCTGCTGGCTGCACGCAAACCAACGTACGAGCCACAGCCCGGCTGGTCAGGAACCGACTTTAGGAGTGCAAGTGTTTATTTTTTTCCATACTTATCCTGTTTTTTATTGTGTTTATGTCTAGACGCCCAAGTTAGTAGTACTACATATACTAATTAGCAGTATAAATAACTACCCAAAACAGTACTTCCCTACACTCAATTGTAATATTCTCATACTATAAACTACTTTCAGCAAATCACAATGTTATATTCCCAAAATATAACTTCAAAATTTACTATTCAAACTTTTGTACAACTTAATCAAAGTATAATAAATTCCTTTAGTATTAAGTAGTCAGTAAGTCATATAATTAAGTCTGCCCATAATAGTGACTATTTTCACTGTAACTCATTATAAATACATAATCTCAATGTACTCTGCAAAGAACTAAAATTGACTATTGACTATCTTAAATGGTCGTATTATGTTAGAAAACTCTCCTGTCACCTGTTCACCACCATTTTGGAAAACCTTGATAATTAAATAGTAATTAGTTTAGTTAGTTTAATATGTTTATTATGCACCTCATACCCATCCTGTGGGCGGTAGTCACCCCATACCCATCCTGTGGGCGGTAGTCAAAAGATTACAGAGGTACATAATGGGTCCAGGGACTGGGCCTCAAAGTTTTGATGGCTGAGCAAGTTAGAGAGGTAATGAATTCACAATTTACAAAGGTAATGAACTCACAATTTACAAAGGTAATGAACTCCAGGTAGGTCTAGTCACAATCATGACAAGTTACAAAGGTATTAACAGATTATAGAGGTACACAATGGGTCCAGGGATTAAAATGCAAATTGCATGTATAGTTATACACGGGATATACTCTGTGACCGGAAATACGTCGTATTAATATTTTTTTGAATGGGCTTACCTTACCTGGTTACCTAAATTTAATATAATTTACGACAAATTTAATATAAAATTATTAATCATGTGTTTATTAATATTGTATAGATGAATGTATAACTTTGAAATGAATTTTAATAAATTGTTGGAAATATTTAATTCGATTAAGCTACAGTACCAACTGCCTCGTAGATGAATGGTTCAGAGAACTGCCTTGCATACCATCTACAAGGGACCAGGAGGTACAGATTTCGTAAGACAAACAATAGTAGTTACGACAACCCCACTCCAGGTGATTTGTTAGTGGCAGGAAACGAAGAAAGAAAATGGAGTTAGTATTGTAGTGATCAGGTGGTGATGACCCTCGTGTAGCCGATAGACTTTAATTGGCTCATGAAATTGTAGTGACACGATTGCAAACAAACCATACCATTAGTGAAGAGGCGGGGCCACGAGCTGAGTCTCGACCCCTGAAACCACAATTAGGTGAATATGGGTGGGGTTAGAACCCGTGGTCAGAGTCACAAAACTCCAAACCGACGCGAGGCTTTAACCCCACATGAACCAACCTTATTATTACTAATAATATTTTTGGTAATACCATTATATTTTTCAGTAGAATGTAAGTCCATTTAACTCTCTTCCTAGTGGCAGACACTGTTAGGATGGGCGGTGGCAACAACGATAGCTTCGTTAGTGCTCTATGGCATGGCTAAGTACGATACCTGGGTTGACAGAGTGCTACTACCCCCGGCACCGAGTATCGTGTATGCAGGGTTTAGTCGGGCTGCCTGGTGCCTGGCACTTCTCTGGGTCGTCTTTGCTTGCCATACTGGACACGGAAGTGAGTGACACCAGGTTATTTTCTTATCGCAATAACTCGTTTGGAAACAAATCAAGGAAGGGTCAGGGATTGAACCTGTAGAAAATGTGTTTTAGGAGTTGTCATTGGTTAATGTCTCACTCGTTTGTCATTGGTTAATGTCTCACTCGTTTGTCATTGGTTAATGTCTCACTCGTTTGTCATTGGTTAATGTCTCACTCGTTTGTCATTGGTTAATGTCTCACTCGTTTGTCATTGGTTAATGTCTCACTCGTTTCTCGATTTCTTATTTTCTGCATCTTTATACTACTTATTATTAGCATTGGTAAGTCCGAGTACACAATCCATTTCAACTCGACCAATTTGCCCATAAATTTATTACCAAACATAAATGACTCGTGAAATCGTAATGACACGATTGCAAACAAACCATACCACGGGTGAGGCTTGAACCCGCGATCAGTCTCTCAAAACTCCAGACCGTCGCGTTAGCTAACACAACGGTCTGATAAGGACAACCTAACACTACGTAGCTTACATCCTTCACTCTCACTGACAATACACACTTCATTGACTTTCATATGCATCTTATCCACTCAGGCAGATGGGTTTTATCTTCCTTGTCCCAATTAGTCGAGTGACCTTGTGTCTGTTCCACAAACAAGGCGTTTCTGGCCTAATGACCTCTTATAGCAGTTGTTCCCAACCTTTTCACCACCAAGAACCCCTTTTATTTACATTAATTTTCCCAGGAATCCCAGGCTTTTGACAAGTCTGTCCACTCGACAAGCCGAATTCATTAACAGACTCGTTTTCCCAGTTTTCTCTCTCAATTGAAAGACATACGTAACTGAGTATGCAGTTAAATATATGGCAGTATTAAAAAAATTAGTTGAATGAGATGTTTGATGCTACTTTTTATACACTGTTCAGATTTCAGGTTTAATCGCAGACGATTATGTTGGAGAGGTCTGAGCAAATCTCAGACCTCTCCAACACAATTGTCTTCACAGATATGTTAAGTTATATCATGAATTAAGGAAAGATCCTGGACTTCACCTTACGAAACAAAGCAAATACGATAGTAATTATAGACGAGGTAGATTATAGTGGGAAAATGAACAAGTTATTAGAAGACCGGGGAACTTACGTGTCTCTTAAGCTGTTCCTGTATAAAACTGGGGCCGTCCCTGAGTACACAATGCCTTATTTACCCTACAATACACTTGTTAGATGGCATCTTTAATATGCCATCCTTACATATTAAATGCTCGTGTATTTTCGAGCGAAATTAATTTTCATGTATTTCTCTTAGGCTTCGTTTTCCTTCTGCGTTTCCTCTTCCACCTACGGCTTATCCTCCTGTTCTCAAGATTCCAGAAGTAGGGAACAACCTCGATGAGACTGATATTAGTTTACATATGGTAACGTGATTATGATAAAAACGAAGCACAAAACCCATCAGGGTGACACAATGCTGTAACGTGAGTGTCTTCTTGTTGGCTTCAAATCCTCAGTGATTATTTTTCACTGCATTAAAATTTATGCCTCACTTTGTACTATTCCTTTTGCATTCATTGATTTTAAAGGGAGTTGGGCTTATAGGACACTTGGATGACTTTCTCTTATCACTGAGGTATAGGGAGGTGGATCTGAGCTTATGGGATAAGGTAGAGGGAACTGGGTGTACGGGATACGGAAATACTTTTCACTGATTTCTGGTGGGGGTCATGTGGGAATAAGTTCACCTTGTGATACGCTTCATGACATCAATCTCGGGGGATTTTTTTAGGGTGCTGTGACACCCATGAACGTGAGACTGGAACCTGTAGAAGCCTAGCTACACATAAGCATTAGCAATATGGTGCCCCTGCCCATTCCAATATAGATTGCAAGGTCAGTTATGGAGTGTATATTAATTTATGATTTACGTATTTATATTTTTTGTATTAATGTATTTAAGAGAAATTTTAATAGTCCTCTGTTACTCACATATTAATGTCCCTTTGCAGGTTTGATCAATACCTTTCTCGCTCACCCGTCATGGCAACCATTAAGTCGTCTGACATACACGATTTACCTTGTTATAATGCCACTCCAGATGTTATATACGGGTCTCGTTTACACACCAGTCTACATCGACTATCTAAGCTCTGTGAGTAATGGTTAGGTTAGGTAAAATTTGTTAGGAAAGAGGACAAGTGTTTCCTGAGGCGGGTCATAGTCGTATGACCTGCAGCTGGAACTTTGGGTCTGACAGAGGCCTTCCACTGGCTTATCGGCCCACCCCTTCAAAATACTGGCCTGGAACAGGATAACCAAGCGCTGGCTTACCCGAGTTTGGTGCAAAATCACTACCCAGTAGTGACCTAAGACTGATAGCCTCATGAGTTGGTGTTAGATGTGACTTTTACGTAAGTTATGTAAAAAGAATAGATCAGGACCAAGAATGGTGCCGTGAGGCGCATTTAGAATTAATTTAGACTTGAAATTAATTTTGTCCCACAAATCTGGAACTATAGTGTGAGAAATTGCCTGCATGAGGTTCACAGGGTATTACCTGAATTATTACATGTAATTTGGGTGAGATAAGTGGGACTTAGTCACAGTAGGTCAGAGGACGGTCACTCTTTCAATGCCCACTCCTTCACCACCCTCACACAAGCTTGACCTATTATTAAATTAATAATTACAATATTAAATTATAAAATAGTGTGGACTGTATATGATTTTAGGACTTGACTGTTAGAAATGGTCATTGGGAATATTTCTTGAGACTAGGAAAGGTTTTCTCCTAACCATATCATTAGAACAAATTTTATGCACATTAACTTAACATTTGTCACAGGAAAACACTTATTGCTGGTGGCACACACCCTAACACCTGTTTACGAGATTATTTGGTGTTTCTGGTAGTGGGGAGTAAATGATACGTCTTCGGAGGCTTCTTACTTTATTTGCAGAGTCGTGGTGGGTACACAGGCTTGTGTGTTTATGCCCATGGCCCGGGAGGGATAGAGGAGTGGACACTTCTTGACTGAGTGAAATTTGTTGCCAGAGTGAGAGCAGCGTCCCACTGACCTGGGCAGGCCTAGAGAGGGCAGCACTTGAGTACTGCAAAATGTGAACTCACCTGGCAGACAGTACAGGCTGTCTACACACCTACCTGACACACACACCCTACACTGGCCAGCAAGAAATCTAAATGAAAGGACTAATGGTGTATGTACTGGATGTGCTGCATGGCGATGCCTCGTTATTTCCCTTATCTCCACCTTAATATGGAGGTTTCATAAATTTTCTGTCCCTATTCTTCAGTGGTTGGATTATTATATGATTGTAACAACCAGTGAACACGCATTAGATTAACTGTGACGTCCTCCCCCCCCCCCCTGTATCGCTCCGCGGCTGCTGCACACCCTTATTCACTCGAAATATCTCGAAAAGTCCAAATAGCATCACATTTTAGTACACAATTATATTTACACATTGTGAATTTAGGAAAAGTATAAAATAAATTCCACACATAGCATTTATTTGAGTTATGACAAAATCATGAAATTATAAACGTGAAAAAGATTTCTTACCTCATTAAACATAAGAATAAAACCAAATGTTAGTTGAAACTAGTCTACAGTACTGTTGCTGGAACAAATGTTAGTTGAAACTAGTCTACAGTACTGTTGCTGGAACAAATGTTAGTTGAAACTAGTCTACAGTACTGTTGCTGGAACAAATGTTAGTTGAAACTAGTCTACAGTACTGCTGCTGGAACAAATGTTAGTTGAAACTAGTCTACAGTACTGCTGCTGGAACAAATGTTAGTTGAAACTAGTCTACAGTACTGTTGCTGGAACAAATGTTAGTTGAAACTAGTCTACAGTACTGCTGCTGGAACAAATGTTAGTTGAAACTAGTCTACAGTACTGTTGCTGGAACAAATGTTAGTTGAAACTAGTCTACAGTACTGTTGCTGGAACAAATGTTAGTTGAAACTAGTCTACAGTATTGTTGCTGGAACAAATCACAAATAACCCTCGCTTAGGAAACTTGGGGTTCCCCAAAAGATTACCGTATTAATTATAATGTTAATAATACATACTTCCACAGATTGTTAATACCTGTGGCTTCCTGTTTATCGGTGGAATATTGGCAGTGTTACTGTCACTCATGACGGAGGGACCAGTCATAGGCATGGAGAAACTCCTCTTCCAGCGTCCAGGTGAGTTATGGTTAGGTAAGGTTTATCAGGAAACAAGCGTTTCCTGATGCGGGTCTTAGATGATGACCCACTGTTGGAGCTTTTAGTCATCTGACCGAGGCCTTCCACTGGCTTACCGGTTCACCCCTTAAAAATTATGGTTAGGCGAGTTAATGGTAGTGATGAGCAGTTATAGGCATGGAGAAACTAATCTTCCATTTACCAAGTGAGTTATGGTAGTGATGAGCAGTCATACCTGGAGTTTACCTGGAGAGAGTTTCGGGGGTCAACGACCCCGCGGCCCGGTCTGTGACCAGGCCTCCTGGTGGATCAGCGCCTGATCAACCAGGCTGTTGCTGCTGGCTGCACGCAAACCAACGTACGAGCCACAGCCCGGCTGATCAGGAACTGACTTTAGGTGCTTGTCCAGTGCCAGCTTGAAGACTGCCAGGGGTCTGTTGGTAATCCCCCTTATGTGTGCTGGGAGGCAGTTGAACAGTCTCGGGCCCCTGACACTTATTGTATGGTCTCTTAACGTGCTAGTGACACCCCTGCTTTTCATTGGGGGGATGGTGCATCGTCTGCCAAGTCTTTTGCTTTCGTAGTGAGTGATTTTCGTGTGCAAGTTCGGTACTAGTCCCTCTAGGATTTTCCAGGTGTATATAATCATGTATCTCTCCCTCCTGAGTTCCAGGGAATACAGGTTTAGAAACCTCAAGCGCTCCCAGTAATTGAGGTGTTTTATCTCCGTTATGCGCGCCGTGAAAGTTCTCTGTACATTTTCTAGGTCGGCAATTTCACCTGCCTTGAAAGGTGCTGTTAGAGTGCAGCAATATTCCAGCCTAGATAGAACAAGTGACCTGAAGAGTGTCATCATCTTCCTCATCTTCCAGCGTCCTGATGGGTTGGTTAAGTTTAAAACATGAGGGTCATTAAAGATGCCTGTCACCTGATATAGTTTAAATACTAGTATATATTGGAAAAAATTTCGGTTCCTAGACCTTTATCACTTCTAACATACGAGCAACAAGAATGACAGCATATATAGGGACTGTCACTAGGTGGTCTGGTGGTCTGGTGACTAAAGCTCCCGCTTCACACACGGAGGGCCCGGGTTCGATTCCCAGCGGGTGGAAATTCCGACATGTTTCCTTACACCTATTGTCCTGTTCACCTAGCAGCAAATAGGTACCTGGGTGTTAGTCGACTGGTGTGGGTCGCATCCTGGGGGACAAGATTAAGGACCCCAATGGAAATAAGTTAGACAGTCCTCGATGACGCACTGACTTTCTTGGGTTATCCTGGGTGGCTAACATCTTATCTTATCTTGTCACGAATGTTTTAATCCCTAAAATGAGGATTAGAGTAAATTCGTATTTGTGATATAGTAATATCATGGTATAAACCTTAGTAATAGATACAAATTCTTTATAGACACGTGAGCGAACACAAGGACATTTTTTATTAGTGTTCGTTCACTTGTTTCTGAACCAGTTAATGTCATGCTTCACTGTATCTTGTGAATTGTTCCTTTGTAACCAAGATACGTAAGATGTATACATTGCTGAAATCGTTGGAAATTACAGCGAAATTTGTACCCTGAGAGGGAAGGGCGAACTCGCTTAAGCGACGCCAGTATTGATGTACACAGCTCCAGAGTAGAAACATACGTGTAACACGTAATAAAAAGGGTTCACCTGGAGAAGGTTTCGCGGGTCAAAGCCCCCGTGGCTCGGTCTGAGACCAGACCTCATAGTGGATCAACCAGGGTATATAAAAAGTTTAAAAGATAATTTGCAAATGTAAAAAACCCACTCTGTTAAGACGCTTAGAAAAACTCGACACTGGTGAAAGGGATGAGGTCACAGTATTGGTTAGTTCGAAGTATCTACATGGATAATGCAATCTTTTATTCATTAATCAGCAAACTGAACCTATAGAAAAGTCTTTAAAAATCATTTATCCAATTCTTTTCATGTTTTTAAAAATAAAATCTTTTTCACAAATAAAAATGCCATCAAAACAATTATCCGTTATCCATGGGTCTGTTTTTTATATAGAATGACTGGCATCAGATTCTTAAATTTATTTCCCTGGCATCAGATTCAGATATTTATTTCCCTGGCATCAGATTCAGATATTTATTTCCCTGGCATCAGATTCAGATATTTATTTCCCTGGCATCAGATTCAGATATTTATTTCCCTGGCATCAGATTCAGATATTTATTTCCCTGGTTTCAGATTCAGATATTTATTTCCCTGGCATCAGATTCAGATTTTTTTTTATGAAGACATCGGCCGTCTCCCACCAAGGCAGGGTGGCCCGAAAAAAAAAATTTCACCATCATTCACTCCATCACTGTCTTGCCAGAAGGGTGCTTTACACTACAGTTATAAAACTGCAACATTAACACCCCTCCTTCAGAGTGCAGACACTGTACTTCCCATCTCCAGGACTCGAGTCCGGCCTGCCGGTTTCCCTGAACCCCTTCATAAATGTTACTTTGATCACACTCCAACAGCACGTCAAGTATTAAAACCCATTTGTCTCCATTCACTCTTATCAAATAGACTCACGCATGCTTGCTTGAATTCCAAGCCCCTCTCACACAAAACCTCCTTTACTGCCTCCAGCCTTCTCCTCGTTGCAACATTCATCACCCATGCTTCACACCCTACAAGTATTGGTACAATTATACTCTCATACATTTGCTTCCACGGACGAAGTTCTTTGTCTCCACAGACTCCTAAGTGCACCACTCACCCTTTTCCCCTCATCAATTCTATGATTCACCTCCTCCTTCATAGACCAATCTACTGACATGTCCACTCCTAAATATCCGAATACATTCACCTCCTCCAATTTAATATCCAATCTTTCACCATGTAATCTTTTTGTTATCCTTTTATAACCTTACTCTTCACTTTTAATTTTCTTCTCTTACATACCCTACCAAATTCATCCACCAACCTCTGCAACTTCTCTTCAGAATCTCCCAAAAGCACAGTGTCATCAGCAAAGAGCAACTGTGACAACTCTGACTTTGTGTTTGATTCTTTATCTTTTAACTCCACACCTCTTGCCAAGACCCTCGCATTCAGTTCTCTTACAACCCCATCTATAAATATATTGAACAACCATGGTGACATCACACATCCTTGTCTAAGGCCTACTTTTACTGGGAAATAATCTTCCTCTCTCTCCTACATACTCTAACCTGAGCCTCACTATCCTTGTAAAAACTCTTCACTGCTTTCAGTAACCTACCTCCTATACCATACACCTGCAACATTGCGTCCCTATTCACCCTGTCATATATGCCTTTTCCAAATCCATAAATGCCACAAAACGCTCTTTACACTTATCTAAATACTGTTCACCTATGTGTTTCACTGTAAATACTTGGTCTACACACCCCCTACCTTTCCTAAAGCCTTCTTGTTCATCTGTTATCCTACTCTCCGTCTTACTCGTAATTCTTTCAATAATAACTCTACCATGCACTTTACCAGGTATACTCAACAGACTTATTCTCATATAGTTTTTGCACTTTTTTTTTTATCCCCTTTGCCTTGATACAAAGGAACTATGCATGCTCTCTGCCAATCCCTAGGTGCCTTACCCTCTTCCATACATTTATTAAATAATAACACCAACCACTCCAAAACTATATCCCCTCCTGCTTTTAACATATCTATTTTTATCCCATCAATCCTGGCTGCCTTACCCCCTTTCATTTTACCTACTGCCTCACGAACTAACCCCACACTCACAACTGGCTCTTCCTCACTCCTACAAGATGTTATTCCTCCTTGCCCTATACACGAAATCACAGCTTCCCTATCTTCATCAACATTTAACAGCTCCTCAAAATATTCCCTCCATCTTCCCGATACCTCTAACTCTCCTCTTCTATTTTTAACTGACAAATCCATGTGTTCCCTAAGCTTCCTCAACTTATTAATCTCACTCCAAAACTTTTTTCTTATTTTCAGCAAAATCAGATTCAGATATTTACTTCCTTGGCATGAGATTCAGATATTTTTCCCCTGACTTCAGATTCAAATTATTTTTTCCGCCTCTTTTAGGTCGAGGAATCCTGGACGCAGCGAATGGAGTCAAGTCGATAAACAAACTTGAAGACTAACTCATGACCAGGAGTCACACCTTCATGACCATGAGCCACATCTTCCTGACTAGGAGCCACACTTCAGTCCCGTGGAAATGAATCTTCCATCGTTGGTAAATCCAAACTTTAACTGGTTATACGTATCTCTCTTTCTTTAGAGGAATTGACTACAGATGTTCAGGAAATGTTTGCAATAGAACTGTTAAAATAATTACAATCTTAATAAATTATACCAGAAAATTGTGTGTCATTTTCCCACTAATAGAAGGGAAATAAAACTAAGTGGAATTTTAAGTGACAGTATTGTCATGTTATAATATCGGTATGAAAACCATTCATTAATTTAAAATTGAATGGAGAAAGTAGTTAATCTATATCAAACACCTCAAGGGGCCTCCTTGGCACGGTCAAGAGGCTCTTGGTCTGAGGAATTAGACCTCTTGGTCTCCTTCCTCAGACGAAACCTAATTACCCCTCTTTTCCCTTAACTCCTCCCCTATTTTCAGCCTTTGGGATTCTTCCCACTGGCACTGTAGATTTCGTGGAGAGAATTCCGGGGGTCAACGCCCCCACGGCGGTGGTGTAGCTTGTCGTGGAATCTGGATCGTCAGGAGATGTCCACATCCCTCTCTGCTCTCCCGGGGGGTGTCTTTTGGGTGACGGGTATATCTAGAAGCTACCTTTCGGATTCCGGGGGAGGGGTGGCCAAAGGATGTATGCTTTGTGGTGGGTGTCCGGCCGCCCTCTATTTTGTCCACCGAGGTGGATCAGTGGATGTGAGGATGTTATGCTGGTTTACTGGCATGGTGCAGATGCGGTATGGCACGGGTTCCATACCGCATCTGCGGTGCTGAGGTCCTCAGGGAGATTTATGGCACTTTCATTCCTCCTAGGAGCTATTCCTCCACGTTCTCCCCTTTTTTTTATTCTTTCCTTTTTTTTCTAAAAAAGAAAAGGAGTGACCTAACCACGGAGTTCCCAATCCATGAACCTGGGCCCCTTTCTGATACTGCACCCTGTTCTGACCCTGCCTTGTTATTTGACCACTCTTCGGACATTTCTAATGCCCCTGTACCTCCTGCAGGTGCCATTTCGACACCTGCTTCAGGTACCAGGGTTTCAACTGACTCCTTCAATACGTCTGACCTCCGTTCTTTGACTATGCTTCCGGCTTCTCCCTCTGTGGTGTGGCAGTTTTCAGATGTCCCACACCTAAATGCCCAGGACCATTACCTGATGATACTTCCTACTCATTCTGCTCAGAAATGACCAGCACGTCACACACTCCCTTTACACGCTGTGTTGAAATACACAATGGACTAAGTTTTTTACTCTATGACCGACTTCCTGTATCTTTCCGACCACAGTATTGGCAAGGCGCTCCTGCGCTATGTTGGTTGAGATATATCCTTTCATGCTCTCAAAAGAAGTACTTGAATCATCACAGTCCAGAATGCTAACTAAGCTCACGATCTTTCTCTCCTTACAGCTATTGATACTATTCCTGGAACTATTGAAAAACATCATTCCCTCAGTTCTTGTAGTGGTACTGTCATTCTGCCCGATACCATTGTCCAACAGAATTTCTAGACATGTGGCGATGACATTCTCGAACAGCTAGAACTCAAAGATCTCCCAATTTTCAAATTAAGACACTTGTGTCCTCCCTGCCTGCAGGAGATGATACCCTTGCAGTGTAGCTCAATTAAATTTTGACTGCCATGAACTTCCGTCCTCTGTATACATAGTGGGACACTGTTTACAAGTTCGAATGGTGATCCGTACACCACAACAGTGTAGAAATTGCTCGCATTTTGGTCATCCAGCAAAGTATTGCAGGTCCGTCGCCGAATGCCCAAAATGTGGTGCCGACGACCATACCAATGTCTTGTAGTCTACCTTCCTCTTCCCTCAATTGTCATGAGGCTCACCCATCTTACTCTCGCCGTTGCCAAGTTTATTTAAATGAGCGTGAAATCCATTGTCTCTGAGGCAGAAGGCCTCCCACATGTTATGGTAGTCTCTCATCTACTCCAAGGGAAATTTCCCCATATTTCTTATTCTCGAGTTACTGAACATCCCCCCTCCTCTGGGGCCCTCCCACTATCGTCCCATTGCTCTTACAAGTGCAGTTTGCAAGGTAATGGAACGTCTGGTAAATCAACGTTTGATGTGGTATCTAGAGATAGAACAGTCTCTCTCTCTTAGTCAATATGGCTTTCGTAAGGACCATTCTACCATTGATCCCTTACTATGCATGTCCATAATGCCTTTACCAATAACTTCAGTTATTTCCATTTTTTTCATCTTGAGAAGGCATATTTGGAGGTATAATATCTTGGCCCTGGCCAACTCCCCCATTTTTCCTTAGGACCTTTATTGAAAGATTTCTGTGTCCGGGTTCATAGCTTTCCCTCGGACTTTGTCCAAGCTGAAGGTGCACCCCCAGAGATGTGTTCCGAGCACAACACTGTCTCCTTGTTATAAGTGATCTGGCCTCGGTTCTTCCCTCCAGTATTTGGTCATCTCTTTATGCTGATGTCTTCGCTATAGATTGTGCAGCGCTGTCATCTCATTGTGGTTAACTGTTTCCAGTTGGGCCACCACTCGTGGGCTTAATTTTTATAATTCTAAAACTCGTCAAATTATTTACACTAGACGTTCTGTCGTCTCTGATCATCTGTTGTACCTCTATGGCTCGTGTATCCCTGAAGGTGATAGGGTCAGGTTTCTCAGCCTTCTGTTTGACCGTAGGTTATCCTGGAAGCCTCATATTAACTCTGAAGGCAACTTGTCATAACTGGCTGAACCTTCTTAAAAACCCTCCCTCATCTTTCATGGGGGCTGATCATAGAATTCTCTTTTGATTGTATTAAGACTTGATTATGGCAACCAGATATATTCAGCGGTTTCTCCTGCTACTCTCTAGTCCTAATCACATCCCTCACCAGGGATTACATTTATGCCTCAGTGCTTTTCTCTCCACCAGTTGAGAGCCTCTATGCAGAGGCAAATATTCCATCCTTGTCCGATCGCCGTGATGCTCATTGCCTTCGCTATTATGACCTCCACAATCCTTCTATATAAAGGATAGTCACAGATGTTAGTAGACATTCTTTATTTGTTAATCGCTCCTGTTTACTCCATCTTGTCTTCTTAGTTATTGCCTTTCCCTACCCCCTTGGGAAGTTCATATCTGTTCTTTCCCTCTGCCATGAGCAAAAGCCCTAACTGCCTACTGTGGCTTCTCACTCTACCAAGCACAAAGATATTATTTTTTGTTGGGTCCCTGGTCATGTTGACGTATAGGCAGACACTGCTGCGGGGTCAGCAGTATATGACCTCCCCGTTTCATATAGAGGTGTTTCTTTCACAGACTATTTTGCTGCAATTGCTACCCACCTTCACACCCTTTGGTCTGATCTGCTCCATAATAAACTAGTCTATTAAACCGAGTACAGGTTTCTGGCCATCTTGTCATGAATGTTGAGGTTGGGAGACCTACTCTTTCCTGACTGCATCAGCCACACACTTCTTACTCATGGAGAGGCACCCTGTTCCACTCTGAGAATTGTCAGGTTCCAGTTTCTATTGGACTGCCCACTATCAACGAGCACGCAGAATTTACCTCCAACGTCGGCACCACTCCACTGCCGTGATTTTACCTTCCCTTCTTCCTGATGGACCCTCCTTTAACCCAGACACTCAATGATTTACTTTAAGCTCTGATAACTCTTCATAGCCCTTTCTACCCTAGCACTATCCACTGCCACGATGCATTCCATAACCTAATAATCATCCCTCTAGTTCTTGTTGTCAAACCCCTGCATCCTTCTCTGCACTATATGACCCTTGTGGCTTATCACTTCTTTTTGATAATACTCCCTCCTAAACACTAGCTGACAATTTCACAAGTTATATTCTCCTGTTTATGGGATAGACTGTCCTTTGAGACCAATTCCGAGCACTGCTGGAAGGAAACTTGTAGCTGATGAACCAGAGTGGAATACTTTATATCCTCATTGCACTAGTAAACTCTCCCAGCTCATAGTATATTTCAACACTATATGAGAGCCATCCTGAGGGATGGTATACAGTTTTTATTCTCACTGTTTAATTATCACTTATAATAGGGTAGCAGCTGTATAGCCCTAGTGGCTTAGCTCTTCTTTTTCATTATAATAATAGGGTAGCAGCACAATGCTTATCCTATTTCACTATGAACGTTATGATATTTTCAATTTTGAACTAGTGTCAGTGCTTCTATTTTGGCTCAGCCTATGATAAATATGCATTATAGCCATGTACAGGAACAAATTAAAAATATATAATATTAAGGTATTTATTTATTAATAGCTATGTACAGGCACATACATCGTTGTATAAAATGATTGATACTTATGCTACACAACTTGGCTGCAACAACTGGAGTGACCTTATGGTAGAACACTTGCCCTGGTCCTCTAAGTTTGAAAACCACTTTCTTTCTTCAATAGTTTATGTAATTATCTGTACATAAACTATTGAATAGAGATTTGGAGCACCGACTCTATTGCTTTCACTGAATGACACTTTCAATAAAAAAAGGCACAATACCATGACTTGAAGATGCACATAGAAGAGAGGAATTTACGACGACGTTTCAGTCCGACTTGGACCATTTACAAAGTCAGATTAACCAGAAGTGTAGCAGGACAGCTATATACAGGCAGGGAGAGGTAGTAGTAGTGGGGAATTGAGAAGGAGGAGCCAGTCAAATACAAAGGGGAGCACTGCAAGGGACCTAGGTGCCCACAGAGGTGGGGGGAAGGGGAAGTGATGAAATAAATAATGAGGGAATAGAAACACATGACAGAAGAAAGGAAGACTAAAAAAAGAAAAGAGGGAGAAGGAAAAAAAATGAGAAATCAGATTGTCATGGGTGTTCTGAAGTTTGGAACATTTTACAATTTAGTGGGAGAGGAAGGCATCTACAGAGACAAAGCCAGGACTAAGATTCATACAAGGAAAGTTGTGTATTAGAGAGGATTCAACTTGACAGCGACTGTTAGAGTTGGAAGCAGGGAAGACCAGTCAATAGGATGGCTGTGATCTCTGATGTGACAGAACAGAGCATTGTTAGTGTCGGCAAGCCTAACATTATTTTTGTGCTCCCTAAAATCTGTCAGAAAGAGATCGACCAGTTTCTCCAAAGTATTGATGAGGACATTATTATTATAATCAAAAAGAAGCGCTAAGCCACAAGGACTATACAGCATTGATGAGGACAGGAGGAGCAAGAAAGAGTAGACACCAAGAACATCTGTAGAGGGAGGAGAGGTATGAACGAGATTAGTGCGAAGAGTGGAAATATAAACACAAATGCAGTATAATGTGATCCTTTATTGACAACATTTCACCCACACAGTGGGCTTTTTCAAGTCACACACAGATCTACCTGGGGTTGGAAGGTACGAGAGTATTTATAGGCATGTTCAGAATGTTGAGGTCAGGTGGAGAATGCTGCATCCGATGATCTACCGGGTGGGGTTATAGAGTCTTGGGTAGCTTGGCAGGGGTATTGGACAAGTTGTGAGTAGACCTTCTGCAGTGTTCTATGTTCTTATGTGCAGAAGGTCTACTCACAACTTGTCCAATACCCCTGCCAAGCTACCCAAGACTCTATAACCCCACCCGGTAGATCATCAGATGCAGCATTCTCCACCTGACCTCAACATTCTGAACATGCCTATAAATACTCTCGTACCTTCCAACCCCAGGTAGATCCGTGTGTGACTTGAAAAAGCCCACTGTGTGGGTGAAACGTTGTCAATAAAGGATCACATTATACTGCATTTGTGTTTATATTTCCATTGTGTCGGTATTTTATACCATTTATTTCCACAGTGCGAAGAGTGTTGGTCTGGCGGAAAGTAAGCTTGATGTCTAAGGGACGGAGAGAACTGTCGAGATTAGAAAGACCGGGAAGGCAGAGGACAGAAGAGTTCCCAGGAGTAGAGTTTGGGAGAGAAGAAATTACGTTTAGCACGTGAGAAGGCAGAGTCTATGAAATGGGAAGAGTAGCCAAAACGGGAGAACGAATTATGAAGAGTGGAAATTTCTGCTGGAAGGAACTGAGGGCACGGAGAAAGAGGAAGAACACTTTTCTTGACAGGGGAAGCATGGCAGTGAATGTACATGCCACTGTGCATAGGTTTTTGGTAAATTGAAAAACCTGTATCTGAGCAGTGGACATGGACATCAAGAAAAGGAAGCAAGGAATTAGATTCCCATCCAGCTTTAAACTTAATGGAAGGGGCAAGATTATTAAGAGCTTCAAGAAAAGGGTGGAAGAGTCATGAGGCCACTTGACCTGATTCCTCATTTTTTCTTCTTGTCACGTATTTCTGTACCTTCATTATTTATTTCATCACTTCCCCTTCCCCCCACCTCTGTGGGCACCTAGCTCCCTTTCTTTGTATTTCACTGGCTCCTCCTCCTCCTTAATTCCCCACTACTACTACTACTACCTCCTCTCCCTGCCTATATATAGCCATCCTGCTACACTTCTGGTTAGTGTGACTTTGTAAATGGTCCAATTCGGACCGAAACGTCGTCATAAGCTCCTCTCTTCTATGTGCGGGTTACTTGACACTTAATATTCGACGAGTGTTCTGACACTGGTCTTAATCTTTCGACAACCCTTAGTAGGTGGTACACGGGTTTAGAACCTTTAATATCTTGTGTATATTTATCACTGATTCATGTGCCTTTATGTCTGTGAAGGATTGCTAAACTAGAAAAAAAAATTAAATCTATACTCTCCTTACATTAAACCTGATTCCCATCAAGGTTTCAAGCACTGACCCCTAAGGGTTAGGCAGTTCCATATAATTATATTAATAGGGCAATTATGCCTGGGGTTTTTGAGCCAGCTGATATTTTACGTAAATTCTCCAATATTAAGTGTTGTGGAATGGAGTTATATTCTGGGGGGAATGGTAACCTACACCAGGATTTTAATTTTGCATTACGTTACGTTGGCTTAAGTTTATTACTATTTACTCAAAAATTACTCCATTGCACAACCCACTTAATAATGGACAACTTCTATAAAAAAAAAAAAAAACATTAATACCCAGGTACATATATTGTAAATATTACCCTAGTAATATAGCACACTAGTAGAATGTTCAATAAGTTGCTGCAAATTTTTACTGAAGAATTATTGACAATTGCTTATCAAATGATTATAGACACAATTGAAGCTTACTATTAATATTTGAAAAAAAATAATTTGAAACTTACATTCTCGGCACATAACTTGGTATCAGTCAATTCTTACAAGAGTTGAGCAAAGTAATTGTAAACACTTGTTAAATAATCAAATACTCTAGTGACAGGATATATATATATACAGAGAGGTATAGTTCTCTGTGTATATATACTGAGAGTATACGTAAATTCCTGTTTTAGGTATTAAAATATTCTTGACTGATGGTGAAAAAAGATACATAGAGCTTTAAACTCCATTAACTAACCATTCTGCTGAAATATTCCCCAAACCCTGCATAAATGATATATATATGTAGTGCAATAACTAAGTTGTGTCCGTAGTAACAGGTAACTCGACTCCTAAAGTGTGAACCGCAAGAAAGGTATGAGGAGGGACACTGTAGTATAACTTTTGTATACAAAATGTATTTAGGCATTTTTAACCACTGTTCACTTTGCCCTATCAATACTGCCACAATTTTACCTAGAACTTTCAACATCTATAACATAGTCACCATAATTGCTTATTTCTGTAACTTAAGAGACCTTAGATATATTACAGCCCTAAAAAAATATATACACAACAACTTAAATTTAATTTTTAAAGTGGTGGACCGGTAAGCCCGTGGAAGGTCTTTGTCAGATGATCAGAAGCTCCAGTGGTGGGTCATCATGTGACTAAGACCCTCCCCCCCATCAAGAAATACTTTTCCTGTTTCCTGGTGAATATAGCCCAACCTAACCACAACTAAGAGTATCAAAGAATTTTAATACAGTGGTACCTCGAGTTATGAACGTAATTCGTCCCAGAAGGCTGTTCGAGTGCCGATACTGAACAAACTTGTTCCCATAAGGAATAATGTAAATTAGATTAGTCTGTTTCAGACCCCCCCCCAAAAAAAAAAATACACTTACATAATTGTTCAGTTGGCAGCTGTTCGAAACTCAAGGTAACACTATAAAAATTGATTAATGTATGGATTAATTGGTTTACTAAAGTTTTATGCAATAACTATATGATTTCATACGTTACACAAAAGTTTTAATGCAAATTCTCTAATACTCATACCAAACTTAACCTTATCAACATGAGTGAAAATTTAGGTTGGGTTAACTATGTTAATCTGTTTAGTAAGAAATAGTGGTTACATTTGCACAAAACTAAAGCCACCACACAATTTACTAATACAGTACTAGAGAATGTACATAAAAACATTGACAATAAAGTTATTATAAAATATTATTACCATATATCAATACAGAATACTTGTCTCATATGCTATATAATATTAATGTCTTGCATTAAATCTTCAGTTATCCTCTACTATCTCAACATTACGTAATCATATCCTCCAAGAATGTACAGAGTTGTGTATGAATGAGTATTTGAAAGCTTGCTTTAATCACTGTCAGGTATTAGTTTTCTTGACTGGAACTGATCAACAAGTGACATGCAGCCTTAATGACCGAGTATTCGACAGCCATTAAGACCAGTGAACCAACTTGTCAGAATCTATAAAAAAACATTGGAAAGTATATCGCTCATGCGTGTACACAGAATGCAACAGTAAATGTATACTATTTGGAAGGGTATATATCATGAATTTACTTCAATCCCTTTTTTAAAGTTTATAGTATTGACTGTAAAATGTTAAATACATCCTTAATGACCCTCACATAGTCGACAAGCTTTAAACCCTTCGGAGAAGAGGGTGCCTTGTGGCTACTGAAATTAGTGCTATCCTCGTAGAGTCTACACTGATTATCCAGCATCTATCCCATTATAACCATACAAGTTCAACGCTTCCTTATGCATATAGTACGAAGTTACTTAATGCAAAAATAAAAAAATCTCAAACCTGAACTCTTGTTAAATTTGCCTTTAAAGTTTTAAATTTACTAATCTCTGCAAGGCACTGTATAATCCTTACGAGTTTACAGCTCCCTCATGAATCTAATTTTCCTAGTGTATAAATCTTCTCTAATAAATGCAATTAATATTGATACTATATTTCAAACAATTAAATTTTGTCTTTAAAGTTCCTGCTCTCCCATCCTACACTAAATTAGGCTCGTATCGTTGTAAATGGTACGGTGATACAGACTAACTGTGAAAAAAGGATACTTATTGAACAATACACAACCCACACACAGGAGAGAGAAGCTCATAACGACATTTTGGTGCGATTTGGATCATTTACAAAGTCAGTGTGACTTTATAAATGGTCGGACCAAAACATTGTCATAAGCTCCCATCTCCTATGTGTGGGTTATTTCTTTAAAAAAGGACACTTATGAAGAGTCCAAAACATTAAAGGATTAATTAAGCCACTCGTGGTGAAACATACACTCCAATAATGTCCTGAGTTGTATACGAAGTGTCCATTTCCATATTTTCATTTGGCACATTCAGTGATTTAATTCACCAAAGCAAGACTTTTGCTATACTTTTATGCATATAAATTCTGCACTCAGTCTACATACAAGCAATGAGATACATTCTCAAAGGTAGCGAAGTGTGAATCTGTTGTACAAACATAATTTTATATGGAAAAATGAGTGAAGTTCAATACCTCTCTCTTTGTGCAGTCTTCCCTACACCAATTGCAGTATTTTCATGTCTTATCATACTAATGTAAATGTCTATACAAAACCTATGTCAAGAAATACATTTAATGACATTACAGTATAAATATTTATTATATTTCGAATAATTTAATCAAATATTTAACATTAATAAGTTTAAAAATTCTTACTATACTTAACCCTTAAACTATCCAAACAGATTTACATTCACATGCGTAGTGCTCCAAAAGTAGATCTATGTTTTTTTCAGTTTAAGGGTTAAATGTTACTTTTTTGTTTCTAATTTAATGATATGTATAGTTTTCAAGTTTTCTTTTAAATACATATACAAGGGGATGAAACACTGCAATTAGTAGCATGTACTCCTGCCTGTGACAAAGATCTCCCTAAAAAAACCCACTTGAAGTGGTAATGCCACTTAACCTTTTTTCGTGGTGGAAGGGGAGGGGGTTTGAACCTCCACATACTGACTCTTCATGTCACCAGCCTGGTGCTCCCAGTAAGGAAATTAATGATTAATCTCTACTAGCCATGCAAAGTTATGGCCTCTCTGGCTAAGTGAACATAGGACTGTATACTTGGACACCCTGGTCATGTCCAGAGGTTCGTCCTTCCCTGTAAATAATTTCGTTTGTGGTCAGTTCTTAAGTATACATATATTTATTCCTCACTGGGTGAAGATATTTTACGAGTTATTCTGATTTAATGTAAATCGTTTGCAAATTTAATCAATTATTTTAAAAGGGAACCGCTAAGTTCACACAAGTTACAATGCATGGGAGGTAATCAAATGTGAACCTAAGAAAGACTAGCTATAAATCCTTGAATCAAAACCCCTTCCCCAGCATTAAGACATTCCTGAAGGGTCTTAGTTTCATTACTATTTTTTTGTTTATTCTGACATATAGCACTGTTTTAACATTTCATTAAATAATGTATGCTAAATGTAACACACTTAATTCTCGCATGATTTATATACTTTTGTCACTGACTTGCATCTTTACTAAGCCTATGGTCTCTAGGATTCTCTTAGATTAAAAGAGGCAGCCTGAATGGTTATGTACCGAAGTTCAGTTCTTTCCTCAAAATCAGTTTGAATTATGATCTCTGCCTGAATAAAGCAGTTGGGAAATGTTACATACTGTGAAGTTATCAATGTGCAGCAATCTAAACAGGGATGTGAAAGGGATTAGTAAAGATACATTATGTGTTTTTCCTTGTGATCAGTATAACTTTGGATAATTCATAGTCTAGCTTATTTTACACCAGCTGCCATTCAGTTTTCTATTGCACCAGTCATTAAATTAAAAACATTACCTACTTTGGTAGACACAGTCAATGTGTTAAAAAAAAAATCGTCCTTTAACCATTTGTAAATGACTTTCGGAGCTGTCTTCTGCTTGTAAATGTATAAGAACGTAAGTCCATCAGAACACCAAAAGTTGCAGAAACCTAGCAAAGCACACATGGTAAATAAAGCATAGCAAGGTTAAAGAATTCGAGGAAAGTCATAGCAAAATGCAATAAATTATCAAGTTATTGCCACTAATTCTAGATAATGTCGCAAATACTACTTTCCTAACACTAGTAGAAGAGGCTTTGGCTAACTTCTTTGTCTCGTGTAAACTCACTCTCCCTAAAAAATATAGTATATCTTGCTTTCTTTGGAAAATACTTAGAGAAGCAAACAGACACAGAAAACGTTTCAGTTCTGGAACTTTAATAGCTTTTAACATAAAAAATGTTAAAAATAACAATATATAGGCTTGAAAGTGAGGTGTATGACCTTTATTGTTGGAAGTAGTCAAGATACCAAAACACTTAACTATATGTCTAAGTTTGCTCACGTCTCTTTAAACAACTTCTCAGTATCAATTTCTAAAAGTTCATACAAAAATACTTTGTTTACTTAAACAATATATATTATTCCGTAGTAATATATGTTAAAATTACTGCAATTTTAATCACCTAGAACTCCAAACTCATTTCCTTTTCTTATCATAAAGCAACCAGCTGGTCAAAAATAATTACTGATAAGCATATTCATATATACACTTACAGTCCTATAACTCTGTCACATCACTTGGTGAATGAGCATTGCTAACACTTTTTCTATCGTAATGATCTGTTCTTTCTCTCTTGAGATGAGTGCGGGGAATACTGTGGATGTGGACCTGACTCTGAGAGCGAATGTGGCCATGAGTCTGCAGAGGTCTCTCCAGGCTATCAGGAGACTGAGGCCGAGTGGTGTCCAGGGTGCAATCCACAGCTGGAAGTGCACGGGAATTATTCTTTCTTC
Organism: Cherax quadricarinatus; assembly: GCF_038502225.1. Lineage (NCBI taxonomy): Eukaryota > Metazoa > Arthropoda > Malacostraca > Decapoda > Parastacidae > Cherax > Cherax quadricarinatus. The sequence continues at coordinate 8,670,249 of NC_091382.1, forward strand.
CGTGTTGCCTGCAACAACAGTACCATGATATAAATTACCAGTTAATTAATGAATTAGACATGTGCAAAGTGTCTGGGGCCCAAGACTGTTCAACAGCCTCCCACCAGGCATAACGGTAATTACCAATAAACCTATGGCTGCCTTCATGAGAGCTGGATAGATATCTAAAGTCAGTACCTGATCAGCCAGGCTGTGGTTCATAAGTTGGACTATGTGCAGCCAGCAGTAATAGCCTGGTTGATCAGGCCCTGATCCACTGGGAGGCCATGGGGGGCATTGACTTGCAGAACACCCAGGTAGACCTAGGATTCTGTTTTGAAAACATTTTGATGTATTGATAAAACCACTGGTTTTCAAAATAGATTCTCAGGTTCTATACCTGTATCTAATTCTTTAAAAAAGAAAGAAAACAGCACTAAAATTAATACCAAAGTTCATTATAAAAAAAATACTAATAACTACATAACTCATGCAATCATAATAACATGATTGCAAAGTATACTAAATGGTGTACAGAGGTATTGTGTGTGTGTGAGGACTAAAGTCTTCTTTGCAGCGCTGTATAGCCCTTGTGGCTTAGCGCTTCTTTTTGAATAAAGTCTTCTATGGTCAAATGCAGAGGCAGGATGTGTAGTAGTGAAGATGATGTAATCAATTCATCAGCTTAAAGCTGTACTCTCCTCCATGCTGTATAGTCCTTGTGGCTTAGCGCTTCTTTTTTTGATTATAATAATAATGTACTCTCCTCCAGGGAGGGACTGACAACCTCATATGTCCAAGGTTGACAAACTGATTACAACATCTTCATTTCACCTACTGCCACTGTATTTGACTGAAGAAGTCTACCGTGTAGGCAAAAACGTTTCGACGAAGATACCTAACTGTTGCACATGTGTCTTAATCATTAACGTTTATAAAAGGCATTCTCAATTTATCTGCATCTCAGTCGTTAAAGATCAAAAGGCTATTGAATGCTTTAAAGTTATTTAGCAAAAAAAATACTAATATTTTGAAAATATATTTGGCAACTTGGCCCCAGTTGCCTACATAACATACATACATCTACATAATAACAGACACTCGCCCGTCCCTTGCAGGTCCGTCTCCAATCCAACATTCTCCACACTATATACACTCGTGTACTCTTTACCCAGGTAGATCTGTTTGTGACCTGATAGAGACCACTGTTTGCGTGAAATGTAGGCAATAAAGGATCGCATTATAATGCACTTGTGTTTTTTATCGCATAGAAACTGAAATAACGTGTAGGCTATTTAAAGTTTACCAGGGGGCACCTGTACGTGCTGGTACTTTCATGAACTTTTCCCTGATTAGTGTTGAAAATTGAAACCAATCAGATGACTTGTTCTCAAATTATAAATTAAACTCTTTAGGAAGAATTTTTTTGAGGGGGGCAAACTCAAAACAAGTTATTCCTTCAGGAATGCCACACAATTACCTGTCATCAGGACAGCAACGAGGTGGTTTAGGAATGATGACCTGTGCAGGTACATGGTCCCTCTCATCCAGGTCTGAGCTCGAGGGCTCCTCTAGGAATGGAGCACCTATCCTAGAGGAGCAGCGTTTAACTTGTCCATGGAGCCCACTGCTGGCCTGTGAGCCACGGCGTCGCTTCCGTGAAGGGACGTGGCGTAGACACACTGGCACGGTGTCATCTTCATCAGTGTGGGAGGGCACGTGTTCACTACCATAATGCTGCAACCCAAAAATTCTATGAAATGGTTTATTTCATAGTGGAACACCTTGGAAAATGGGTTGCAACCAGATTAGATCACAAGAATAGGAGATTATCTCAAGTTCTATGAATACTATGGTCAATCCTACTGCAGCATCAAACACACTGGCACCACACACACACACTTTGGTTACTACTGCAAGATGCCTTCCTTTAAGAAATTATAAAGCAGTGTATCTTGGTTAAAAAAAAAAAAAAAACGTGGGCAAACAGTGCACAAATCCTAGTGTCATGTTCAAGTGTTTACATAAACCACCTGGGTTTATACTGTAGCTTACTGTGCAGGTTTATTAAAGGTTTACAGTACTGACAAGTAGACAAAATAAAATGTATGTAACACTTGGGTAAATTTATTGTGGAGATGTTTCGCCCAACAGTGGCTGTGTCAATTGCTCTCGAAGTCTTCCATCGTTTGTCTCTACACTGGAGCACTGTATGACGCTTACAGGTTTAACACTTCATTATAATTAATAATAATACTCTGCATTTGACTGATCAACCCACTGGTTGGCAAAACGTTTCCACAATGAAGATACCCAGGTAGTGCACAGACGTTTCAAACATGTTCATGACACTGAATTAACAGCCCATCTCCACTCCAGCACCCTAAGGCTTATGAAGCACTCTTAATCTAAGGTACAGGAGCTGACCTGTCCATCCTTGGTTCGAACCTGTTTGCCTCTAATTCTCAGGGTGCTGGTTGACTCTCACAACTTTAGCGATTCCAGGATGAACGTAAAAATATTTATCCATCTGTTTCAAAGAACATTAAAATATGTCTTGCATTGTATGTTAAAAAAAGAGAATCACTAAAGCCACGAGGTTCATAATTAGAGATTACGTATAGTGAAGAGCAATGGAAAAATAAGCAAATGCAATATAATGACATCCTTTATTGACTGTTTCGCCCACACGGTGGCGTTTATCATGTCACAGATTTGTTTGTGACTTGATAAAGTCCACTGTGTGGGCAAAATGTAGTCAATAAAGGATCTCATTATATTGTGTTTGTGTTTATTTTTCCATCATGTTGGTATTTATTCCATTTATCTCTGTACTGAAGAACAAAAAGTCATAATACTATGACCTGAACAATACGAGTACACTAAGTGTCAGGGGCCCCAAGACTGTTCAACTGCCTCCCAGCATATGTAAGGGGGATTACAAATAGATCCCCTGGCTGTCTTCAAACAGGCACCTAGAGTCAGTACCTGACCAGCAGGGCTGTGTTTCGTACGTAGGTTACGTGCAGCTAGCAGTAACAGCCTGGCTGATCAGGCTTTGATCCACCATGAGGCCTGCTCACAGACCAGGCCATGGGGCCATAGATCCCCCAAAACCCTCTCCTGGTGTACTCCAGGTATAAACTAATAACTCGCACATAACAGAGAACTACGACGACGTTTCAGTCAGACTTGTAAATGGACCGAAATGTCATCACAGACATCTCTCTGTTATGTGCAAGTTGTGTAAATATTATAGTAATGGGGAGCTTACCTCATGATCAGAGTGGTGGTTGTGAGCTCCCCAGCGTGGTCTTGAAGGATGGGGGTAGTGAGCCACTTCCTGAGGGTAGTGACCTGGGTCATGGCAGTAGTGCAGGTGGTCAGGGGACACTTCCTGAGCATCTGAAGAGTCCGCACTGCTGTGGTCACTCATGTGAGTGTAGGGAGCAGCGAAGTGTCCCGGGTAAGCCAGAGGCAACACAGGAACACCATTGGCAGTCATCAAAGGGGCTAACGGCATAGGTTTTCGTCGTCTTTTGCAGAAGAAAGAGAATGTTGACACAAATTTAAAAAAAATATATATATATATATAGAAGGAGGTTTCCACTTTTCTTTTGAAGCAGAAAAAGAGTGTAAATTTAAGTTTTTGTTTGCTTTTGCAAAACAAAAAGAATATAGATACAGGTTTTCATCTCTTTTACAAGAGAAAAAGAACACAGACAGATTTCCACTTTTTGCAGGAGAATATAGACAGATTTCTGTCATCTTTTGAATAAAAATACGATCATGAAACAATAAGCTGTTTATGGGATTTTTTTTTTTTCGAAAAGACATTTCATCCACCAGGGACTTTTTTAAATTCCTGGAGGGTGATATGTCTTCTCAATAAAATGCTATAAATAGAATATTTTATCTTATTAATAGACCTTTAATATACACCACGAATATACAGGAAGCAAAAGACTGTAAAGTGGAGGCCATTACAGCCTTTATTTTTTGCTTTCAAATGCAAATAGAAGCCTGATAAAATGTTTACACTATCTTATATTAAGTGAGCAACAGAACTAGGCCTAAAAATGCATATACAGTACACACATTAGTTATCTTAAAATATTTTCATCCTTAGCTTATAAAGAGTGGTGACTATATTTAAGAATTAAGAGTAAGACGGAGAGTAGGATAGCAGATGAACAAGGCGGCTTTAGGAAAGGTAGGGGGTGTGTGGACCAGGTGTTTACTGTGAAACATATAAGTGAACGGTATTTAGATAAGCGTGAAGAGGTTCTTGTGTCATTTATGAATTTGGAAAAGGCATATGACAGGGTGGATAGGGGGGCAATGTTGCAGGTGTATGGTATAGGAGGTAGGTTACTGAAAGCAGTGAAGAGTTTTTACAAGGATAGTGAGGCTCAGGTTAGGGTATGTAGGAGAGAGGAAGATTATTTCCTAGTAAAAGTAGGCCTTAGACAAGGATGTGTGATGTCACTGTGATTGTTTAATATATTTATAGATGGGGTTGTAAAAGAAGTGAATGCAAGGGTGTTGGCAAGAGGTGTGGAGTTAAAAGATAAAGAATCAAACACAAAGTGGGAGTTGTCACAGTTGCTCTTTGCTGATGACACTGTTTTTGGGAGATTCTGAATAGAAGTTGCAGAGGTTGGTGGATGAATTTGGTAGGGTATGTAAGAGAAGAAAATTAAAAGTGAATATAGGGCAGAGCAAGGTTATGAGGATAACAAAAAGATTAGGTGGTGAAAGATTGGAGGGAGAGAGTATGGAGGAGGTGAATGTATTCAGATATTTAGGAGCGGACGTGTCAGCAGATGGATCTATGAAGGAGGAGGTCAATCATAGAATTGATGAGGGGAAAAGGGTGAGTGGTGCACTTAGGAGTCTGTGGAGACAAAGAACTTTGTCTGTGGAAGCAAAGAGGGGAATGTATGAAAGTATAATTGTACCAACACTCTTGTATGGGTGTGAAGCATGGGTGATGAATGTTGCAATGAGGAGAAGGCTGGAGGCAGTGGAGATGTCATGTCTGAAGGCAACATATGGTGTGAATATAATGCAGAGAATTCATAGTTTGGAAATTAGGAGAAGGTGTGGGATTACCAAAAGTATTGTCCAGAGGGCTGAGGAGGGGTTGTTGAGGTGGGTCTGACAAAATGGAACAAAACATAATGACTTCAAAAGTGTATAAATCTGTAGTGGAGGGAAGGCGGAGTAGGGGTCGGCCTAGAAAGGGTTGGAGGGAGAGGGTAAAGGAGGTTTTGTGTGCGAGGGGCTTGGACTTCCAGCAAGCGTACGTGAGCGTATTTGATAGGAGTGAATGGAGACAAATGGTTTTTAATACTACTTGACGTGCTGTTGGAGTGTGAGGAAAGTAACATTTATGAAGGGATTCAGGGAAACTGGCAGGCAGGACTCAAGTCCTGGAGATGTGAAGTACAGTGTCAGCACTCTCAAGGAGGGGTGTTAATGTTGCAGTTTTATAACTGTAGTGTAAGCACCCCTTTCGTAAGACAGTGATGGAGTGAAGGATGATGAAAGTTTTTCTTTGGGCCACCCTGCCTTGGTGGGAGACGGCCGATGTGTTAATAATAAGTCTGAATAATGAATATTCATCCTAGAGGGATTAGTACTAAACTTGCACACAAAAATCACTCCATATGAAAGCAAAAGACTTGGCAGATGATGCAACATTCCCCCAATGAAAAGCAGAAGTGAATATCAAAATGGTATACAATACCAACAGGTTGGTAGGCAAGACACATAGGTTACAGTTACGCAACTTTATTCTGAAAAGTTTTGCCTACACAGTAAGCTTCTTCAGTCAAGTACAGAACGCAGGCAGGAGCAGTAGAGATGTGAAGACGATGTAATCAGTCCACCACCCTTTGATATTCACTATGTCACACATTGCAACACAATACCATCTTGGTAGAGAAGATAAAACACCTTGGACAACCTTTTCAAGTGAGAATTGTTTGATCCGAGAGGGACCTGACCTCTCGGTGGCTACATTCTCTCTACTACTACTGTGCATCTCTCCTTCCTACAGTATATAAGTCTCCACACTGTCGCTTGATCTTCAGATTGTTTCAGGCTATGGAACAGAACCCTTCATCAGGCTGAGGGACTGACAACCTCAAATCTACGACTTCAAGGGTGATGGACTGATTACATTGTCTTCACATCTCTACTGCTCCTGCCTAATTCTGTACTCTACTGAAGAAGCCTACTGTGTAGGTGAAATGTTTCGGAATAAAGTTGCCTATGTGTCTTACCAACCAAAAAGCAGGAGAGCCACTAGCAGGATAAGAGACAACACAATAATTGTCAGGGGCCCCAAGACTGTTCAATTGCCTCCCAGCATACATATGGGAGATTACCAATAGACCCCTGGCTGTCTTCAAGAAGGCACTCGACATGCACCTAAAGTCAGTACCTGACCAGCCAGGCTGTGGTTCATATGTTGGGTTGCATGCAGCCAACAGTAACAGCCTGGTTGATCAGGCCCTGATCCACCATGAGGCCTGGTCACAGACTGGGCCGCGGGGGCGTTGATCCCTGAAACCCTCTCCAGGTAATGTGTACTGTATATGCATTTAGGCCTAGCTCTATTGCTCACTTAATGTAAGTAAGTTTATTCAGGTATACACAAATACAGTTACATAGATTATCATACATAGCAGCATGTGTGTAGAGAACCTGGGATAACCCAAAAAAGTCAGACGGAGTGACTTATTTCCATTGGGGTCCTTTTACCTTATTATTATAATATAAAGGTTATAATATTTTCTTATTATTCTATAATGAAGATAACATCTTATTATTATGCTAAAAAGACTATCTACTACACGAGGGTCATTACTAGGAATAAGGTAAAATTTACACGAATGTTAGCTAAAAAAATAGAAAATCATTCCCCTCCCTTTCTGTAGCTACATTCATCAGACACCTTTTGGCACTCTTCTCTTTGACATGTGTGGGTAGTCTGTTCCATTCCTTTACTGCTGTACAATAAAAGGTGTTTGAAGCCTGGCCAATGACTGTGGGTACTACAAAGTTGTGCTCTCTCCCCCTAGTACTATGATTGCTTTGGTTACCAACCTTGACAAAATTGACATCAAGATATTCTGGACACTATTTGTGAGCAATTTTATAAACATGATTTAGCTTTAGTTGTTTTACTCTGTCTTCAACATTCAGCATATCCAACTGCTGTAATTCATCCCGGCCTACATGCTCTCTTGGACCCAGGTCCAGGATGAATCTTATTATTTTGTTCTGGGTGATTTGCAGTCTATCTTTCAGTTTTTTTGTCAAGGCAGTTCCATGAAGAGCAAGCGTAATCCATATGGCATTGTATAAGGGCTAGACATAGGGTCCTGCGAGCCTCAGTAGGTAGACACTGTGCTTGTCTATACAGAAACTTCAGTCTGGCATTCGCTTTCTTTACTACACTGTTCCCTATCAATTCTCCTGACATGCATGGGTCAAAGGGGATTCCCAGATATTTTACTGAAGAAACCAAAGTGATGGGCTCCCCATTACACTGAACATTAAAATTATTTACCCTTCTCAGTTTATGTTTCGTGCCAAAGAGAATGGCTTCAGTTTTCCCGAGGTGTAATGATAGTTTGTTGTCTACTAACCATTTGCTGCAGGACTCCAGTTCCAGTGTTAAAACATTAGCTATATCTTGTGGATCTTTACCTGACACTAACAGGGCACTGTCATCTGCATACAGTAGGAGTTTGCACTTGACACTGATAGGCATGTCATTGACATAAGAATATTAAGGGGCCCAGAATACTACCTTGGGGAACTCCACATGTTATCGGCAGGGGTTCTGATTCCGTTTTGTTGATTTTGACTATTTGTCTCCTGTTGCTAAGGTAGGACTTAAACCAGTCTACAGAACCTATACCAATAGCTTGAAGTTTTTTACATAATATACTGTGGTTGACAGTATCGAAGGCCTTTTGCAGGTCTAAGGTTACCATACCTATGAGGTTCCCCTTTGACATTTCAGTTCTCAGGTAATCCATCAGATTAATTAGGGAGGTGTCGGTTGAGTAGGATCTTCTAAAGCCCGATTGATAGCTATGGAGAATGTTGTTGTCATTAAGGTACTTAACTACTTGAGAGTACACCGCCCTCTCTAGAATTTTAGATATTATACCGAGTATACTAACAGGCCTATAGTTGCTGACATCAGACCTACTATTTTTCTTGAAGATAGGAGTAACTCTGGCCTCCTTGAACCCCTCTGGTATAGTATTAGTGGTGATTGATAGATTTATTATGTGAGCAATAGGGATTGACAGTTCAGAAGCACCATCTTTTAGGAACTTAGATGGGATGCTATCAGGGCCTGTGCTCTTAGTTGGGTTTAACCTGCTTAGTTCTTTTTGAATAAAGTCATGAGATACACTTACTAGTTGACAACTGTTTGGGGTTACCCCTTTATTGGTATAGTATGTTTGAAACTTATCAGAGTCTGTGTTAAAGGTATTTGATGCAGCTGGTAGTTTACTTACTAGTGTTGATGCAACAAATGCGTAGTAGGAATTAAAGCAATTTGCCACCTTAGATGTTTCGTGGCATACCTCAGTATCGATAGTGAGTACTATGTTAGACCTATCTACTGTTTTAGTTGTTGCCAGAGCTTTCTGGGGTTATGCTTATACTCTTCAATTTTTGAGCAATAGTGCTTTGCCTTTGCTCCTTTTATAAGTCTCTGTACTCTGTTCCTCACCCTTTGGAATTCATTTAGTGCTGCAATATCCTGTCTGTTTGCTTTAAATCTTTTAAGCAGCTGGTCTCTGAATTTCATATTATCTAATATGTCAGTAGTCATCCAGGGTTCAGTTCTTCATTTAATCCTAACCTCTTTAACTAGTGCAATATTATCAAGGATAGTAGTGAACATTGTTTTGAATTTTTCCCAGGCATCATTTACGTCTGTGCAACTTGTTATCTCTGTCGTCACAATTGTGTAGCCTATTTACCAGTGTTTCTTTACTGAAGTTTCTAGTTGGCCTCATTTTTATTGTCCTGTGTAGGCCTATCCTATCCCTAGTGATTTTCCTGGTGCAGTAAATGATGAAATGATCACTAAGACCTGTGGTAATGACGCCTGACTGACTAATGTTCTTAGCGCGGTTACAAAGTATCTGGTTAATTAGTGTGGCTGAGAACTGTGTGATCCGGGTTGGTGTATTAATTAGTCGAGTGTAACTATTTAAACCTAGAATTTGCTTATACCTTTTGCATAGCCTGTTATTTTGCTGCTGAAAACAGATACTGAAGTCGCCCAGTATTATTGTCTCGCAACTGTTTTCAAGTCCGGACAATACTCTGGAAAAGTCTTCTAAGAACTGGTCCTGGGTAGGAGGGCGGTAACTAGTTCCTACTAAGATGGGTTTGGTCTTGGGAAGCAGCACTTCAAACCATAGGATCTCCAGTTTATTGTTATTTAAATCAGGTCTTGGGTTGTAAGCTAAGTCATTTCTAATGTAGGCACATACTCCACCACCCTTTCTGTTCCTATCTAAGCATTTTATATTGTAACCTTCTATTTTGACCTCATCGTCAGTCACCGTATCATTCAACCAGGATTCAGAGATGGTTATAACTGCCGCCCTAATTTTGTTAGCTAGAATCCTAATCTCTGCCAATTTAGGAAGAAGTGATCTTGCGTTGACATGAATAAAGTGAAGGCCTGTTTTCATAAAACAATTATAATCATCAATATATGGCAATGGGTCATTTGTATTAAAATTAGGTAAATCAATGTCATCATTGCTAAAGGGTAACTGTGCCAAAGTGCATTTGTTACACACAAAATGAATTCTGGCACCATTGCTATAACTGAACATACATCCATCAAGCACCCACCCCTTACACATTTTGCATAAGGTGCCTTTTCTGTTTTTCATGCGTACTTTAGTACAGTGTATGCACCTGTTTGGTAGTGTTTGAGATAATAATGGTTGTATTGTCTCACATTGACCTATGTATGCATTACATATGGAGTTAAGGTTATCATTTCTAGCTACTATACAGTCATTATCACCGTCATTTATCTGTCTGTTTTGCCTTTGCACAATAGTTTGAGGTTCTGGATTAATTTGGATATCACCACTTAAGAGCACTACAATAAGGGCTGTGTGCCACTGTTTTTGTTTGGGTATGCGGTGTTGCCATACCTTGCGGCGATAGTGACAATTACTTTTCTGGTAGGATGGTAACTGTTGGGCTTTTACTGTCCAGGGCGCTGTTACTCCATTCACCTTTTCCAGCCCCCATGACTGATTTCTTTCTTCATGGAATTGAAGAAGAAAGATAAATATAATTATGGCAGCCTGTACCCCCCTAATGCATGCCATTTTCACTCTTCGCTCTTTTACTCATATACAATAATATTTATTTCTCTTTTCCAGTCACCTAGTACACTTAGTATCTGCTTTAGCAATCACCACTGAATTACTAGTAAATTTTCTTCTACAAAACCCTCTTCACTGCTCACTTTTCCCTTAACTTCACACACCCCTTACAGTTAACCCCTTATTACACACTCCCCTTCCCGTCTGACTTCACCAATTAACCTCTAACTCCTTTCCATTCTGGAAGACCAGAAAGGTTTAATCACTGGTTTTATCCTTCCAAATCCCCCTCAATTCCATTTATCGGGGGTTGTGTCGTGTTGTTGTCTCCTGACCTGGTCTGCTGACTCAGCCATTTTTAAAACACTGAGGGAAGTAAACGTCACCTACAACCTGACTTTCCTTGAGATTATAGATATATTTGGCGTTTTCTGCTATGATTCTCTCACTGTACACTGGTCAGCTGAATATAGGTCAGCTACTAAAATATTAACCTTGACTGTTTAACTATTCACTTCTTTCCCACGACTGCACTGAGGGATAACCGTCCTATAATCTTGGAGTTTTGTACTGTTGATTTGACGATGTCTCCTGTGTTTCGCACTGGTACAGGTGATATGATGGTGGTACAGATATGATGCTACTGTCAACAGATGAATGTCAGTAAACATGAGAATTTCACTTCGCTAGTTGTGCTAGTGTAAACATGTTATCAGGTTTCTATATGCATTTGAAAGTGAAAAATAAAGGCTACAATTCCCTTGACAGCAGCAGCCCAGGCCCTACAGTAGATGACAAAATAAACTAGAGATTATAATCAAAACAAAGCATTAAACCCATGTCATTCAGCACTGCAGAAATATTTATAGGAAACTTCTTATTGCAGCTCAGTATATTGTTGATTTCAATTTGTAAGTTAGCCTAGTATTTTGTGTTAAATTATAAATTATGGTTAGTCGAGTTTAAAGCCTATCAGCAAAGGTTTGGCAAGAGAAACTTATGCCCATTTTAAGACAATTCTTTAATGGAAACGTTTTCTCGCCACGAGTACTTCTAGAGGATGGAAAAACCACTAGTGGCAAAACGTTCCCCTTAATGTTCTGAACTGTTCATATCTTTTGACCATACCCTTATGGGTTTAGTGCTTCCCCGTGATTACTATAATTATGCCCCCCACCTTGCTGGTAGCTCCATTTATTTACTTCATGTTGATAAATTAGACACATGTGCAACTCTTGGGTATCTTTGAGGAAACGTTTCGCCACACAGTGGCTTCATCAGTCCATACGTAGGAGAAACTTGAATAACAGGAGGAGAATGAGGTAATCAGTCCCTCAACCTTGAGTCGATGTGTTCAGTCCATCGACTGATGTGTTCAGTCCATCTAATTTATCAACATGTCGGTTCTCTGAACCATTCATCTACAAATATTTACTTCACGTTTTAACTCAAATCTGAGAGTTTTCCAGTTACCTTTTACACTGTTAGAGTGAACAAATCTGCTACCAGTAGTTTATGAAACAATTGTCAGGTGAAGTTTGTTAAGTTACCTTTTCCGTTGTTTGTAACAGAGACAAGCAATAGCTGTCACAGTAGACAGGAAGACCACCACAGCTCCCACCAGGATGGCTAACTCTGCAGTCTAGTACACCACAAAGAAAGGGATTAGAAATATTGTGCATTACTACATTATGTTTGTTCTTCAGCACAAGACATGGTAATATAATAATCAACAAACAAAATATATATACAGCCTCTCCTCACTTACCGATGTAATTGTTTACTTACTACTCGGATTTACTATGGGCTCCCTGACCAGTATGTATACCTAAATAATGTATATTAGACCTGATTTCCTCTATTCTGTTTATTACAATATACAGTACACTACTGCATAAACATTTAAAAATATTCCAATGTTATGAATGGTGCAAAGGTGCATTAAAACAGTATCAAAGATGGTCAACACAAACCCTCTACCATTATAGTATGCTCCTCACTTAGGGACGAATTCGTTTACCCACGTGATCTTAGGAACAGAACTCCATCATTAAGTGAGGAGTGGCTGTATATGTATGTATATAAGTACGTGTATCTGTTATATACTCATCTTCATTCACAACCTGTCAATGAACCAGAACAGGTCTCGGCTTCACCTACAATGTGAATTTATTTTGTCTAAGGAATTCCTATAAGTATATTAAGGCATAATAACCTTTCCAGAGGAATAGATTTGTCTTATTATATTCTTCATTTAAGCTCTGTCATATGTCACTATCTGGTATCTGATGGCATGGTCACATCTATTAGAAAATGGTCACCGAGGTGATCTGAGTGGCCATATAGACCAGGATAGTGTTGTTTATTGAGCTTCTATTTTTGGATTTTAAAGATGGATCCTTTTGTTCATTTTCAAATAAAGCTGTTCAGTTTTAACTGTCTACTGAAATATGAACTTGTCCCATTATGTTGGACTTTTTAAGGGAAAATTAGTAATAAAATATATAATAAAAAGTCAAAATGTTAGAGTTATATATGGATTCTGCCTCCACATCACTCTCCAGATTGTTCCACTTCCTGTGTGTGGTTTGTGTGTGTGGTGTGTGTGTGTGTGTGTGTGTGTGCGGTGTGTGTGCGGTGTGTGCGGTGTGTGTGTGTGCGGTGTGTGTGTGTGTGCGGTGTGTGTGTGTGTGTGTGTGTGTGTGCGGTGTGTGTGTGTGTGTGCGGTGTGTGTGTGTGTGTGTGCGGTGTGTGTGTGTGCGGTGTGTGTGTGTGCGGTGTGTGTGTGTGTGTGTGTGTGTGTGTGGTGTGTGTGTGGTGTGTGTGTGTGTGTGCAGTGTGTGTGTGTGCGGTGTGTGTGTGTGTGTGTGTGTGTGTGTGTGTGTGTGTGTGTGTGTGTGTGTGTGTGTGTGTGTGTGTGTGTGTGTGGGGTTGTGTGTGTGTGGGGTTGTGTGTGTGTGGGGTTGTGTGTGTGTGGGGTTGTGTGTGTGTGGGGTTGTGTGTGTGTGGGGTTGTGTGTGTGTGGGGTTGTGTGTGTGTGGGGTTGTGTGTGTGTGGGGTTGTGTGTGTGTGGGGTTGTGTGTGTGTGGGGTTGTGTGTGGGGTTGTGTGTGTGTGTGTGTGTGGGGTTGTGTGTGTGTGGGGTTGTGTGTGTGTGGGGTTGTGTGTGTGTGGGGTTGTGTGTGTGTGGGGTTGTGTGGGGGGGGGTTGTGTGAGTGTGTGTGTGTGTGGGGTTGTGTGTGTGTGTGGGGTTGTGTGTGTGTGTGGGGTTGTGTGTGTGTGTGGGGTTGTGTGTGTGTGTGGGGTTGTGTGTGTGTGTGGAGTTGTGTGTGTGTGGGGGGTTGTGTGTGTGTGGGGTTGTGTGTGTGAGGGGTTGTGCGGTGTGTGTGTGAAAAGTTTTATTGGCTAACCTGCAATATATGTCCTTGTTTCATTGGCTGAGGTAACCTCATTCCTTTAAACTGGAGGCCAGATGGTAGTAGTGATCTCAACTGGCCCTTCCTGCCTCTCAGCGCCTGCCGTAACTGGGCAGCCTCGACTATAGCCTGTGTTACAGGGTCAACAGCATACACATACACATCTGTCCTGTAAATTAATAATAAACAAATACCACAATAACCTTAAAATACTAAAATTATCAAGAGAGGAGAATTACCCGTCATCATAAAGGGAAAGCCTAGACTCTCAAGACAACTAAGTGAATCACGTTAATAGTTTACAATACCAAAAAGTTGATGAATAAGACGCATCCAACACTTGGGAAGCTTTAATGATGAGACATTTCACATGTGCACAAACAAGGCTTTTTCAATCAAATAACATGGTGATTTTTTGTTTGTTTTTTACTTTAGACACCCTTCAAAGGAGATTCCTCAAAGCCAGTGAGGGTTTCTTGATCCAATGAATAAGACCTGCTCTCCTCTTCTTTGGATAAGACCCGAATGTTTCCCATTCCCCAAGTGCTGTATAGCCCCTACAGATTTAGCACTACCCTCTTAAATATAATATTATTATTTTTTTTTTTTATCACACTGGCCGATTCCCACCAAGGCAGGGTGGCCCGAAAAAGAAAAACTTTCACCATCATTCACTCCATCACTGTCTTGCCAGAAGGGTGCTTTACACTACAGTTTTTAAACTGCAACATTAACACCCCTCCTTCAGAGTGCAGGCACTGTACTAAATATAATAATATTAATAATATACTATAGGCAAATGGAGTGATAATTTTGACATTCAGTCCCTTAGCTTTACACAGATCAAGACTAAGAACCTCATATATCTTAAAATGATTTCACTACCATAAAAATGCTTTCATTATAGCAACAGGACTTACACTATGGTGTATGTGTACTCTTACAACGAATAAACAGAGGCTACTCACGCTGTGGTGTGGGCAGCATCACCGTCTACATGGGGAGCGATCCTCTGAACGCGGACGTCAAGGCCAGAAACATTAGTCAGCATCCTGGGAAATAAGCGTTTTTTCGTTATCTTGCGTCAAAGTAGTCGTTATGTGTCTTAATTAATGGGGGTTTAAAGCCTATTCACTGTATGACGTCCTGAACGGTTGGTAAATGGGGTTATGTAAAGCCTCTATACTGCGCTACAGCCATTAAAGTTGCATATATCCTATTCACTGCTAGTCAACAAAACTTTAATATCAACAAAAAGGTATTAAACTCAGTATATATACATACATACACCTCACAGTGTACATATTCTTTCATCATTCAATACTATGTGTAAGGAAGGAACTGATGAATAAATGAAGGCTTTCGACAACAGTTTTCAGTCCTGGCCAGAATAAAATGTATTGACTAGTCTTTTTATATCTACTTATCCATGTATATCTAACAGTAAATAGGTATATAGTTGTGGGTTGCATCCTGGGACAAAACCTAAATGAAACTTAGACATGTGCTACATGTGGGTATCTTTATTGTAGATGTTTTGCCATCCAGTGGCTTTATCAATACAGATTCTAGGACATAACTTTAAGACAGTAGAACTATATACAAAAGATGAGGTAATCAATCCCTCAGCCTTGAGGGATTGATTACAGTGCTCTTCACACCAACTCCAAGGCTGAGGGACTGATTACCTCATCTTTTGTATATAGTTCTACTGTCTTAAAGTTATGTCCTAGAATTTGTATTGATAAAGCTACTGGATGGCGAAATGTCAACAATAAAGATACCCAGATGTAGCATGTGTGTCTAACTTTCATCTTGTCGGTATTGTATACCATTCATATACAAAACCTAAATGAGGATGAGCCCTAACACTTGGCTCCCCTTGGTAAACAGGGAATAACCCAACTGCATTAAAAAATGTTAGGGATGTTTTCTTTAGTAAGTGCCAATGAGTCCTCACCCCTGAATGTGGTGCAGGTGAGGTTCCACATCTCTGGGTGTTGCTCCCACCTCCACCACCAAGTGACCACCAGCACCAATTACATATACCTGTGTGCAATATCCATACTGAATAACATGGCATAATACTGTGATAGGAACATTACACAAATAACAAGCACTAGACCTACTTGGACTAGTTAATTAATAGTCCAAGTCGAACCAAAACGTCGTCAATTGTGTATTATTCGTACCGTACTATTATATATACATATAGATGATACCGTAAATTAACTGCATCATAGAAGAATAACATTTACATAAAGTAAGTAGAGCTGGTACCATGATTTAACTTCATCTTTCAAAACTAAACCGATCTGAAAAAAATAAAAATTTAACTATGTAATCAGAAAATCTTCAAAGACAAGACTTCAAAATGCCATGAAAATATGAAGCAATCTAATACTTTTGTTACTTACAAAGACATTTGCTATGGCTGTGCGACCGGTAGGAGCACCATGTTGATCAGTGGCTCTTACATCAAAACCAAACATTTTTCCAGCTTCATTCTCCAGGGAGCCTACCACCACTACCTGTACAAGCACAAAAATATTAGAGTTTAGTATGTTAATTATTTGATTTGGCTTAAAACTTTATGTATTTGGTTAAAATATGTCATATTTGTTATTGCTTGCAATTTCTTCCTTCTTATTTTTGTTAAATACTGTATCCTGTAGACTATATTAACGACATTTGAAACAATTAAAAAAAGAGAAAGTATTTTCTCTCTACGATGAATCATTGTCAAGAGCTTAACCAGTAATATACTAAGCTTGGCATAAGGAAAATGGTGCTTCCACCCGTCTTTGCAATAAATGACCCACACAGGTTTGCTATTTCACTTTAATAATATAATTATTAATGGTAATTCATTAATTAATATCAAACAATTTACAAGTTACCAATGAACCATCTGAACTACTGGGAATCGGTAAACTGGAGGGGACTAGATTCACTTGCGGTGTACCTGACCAGATGAAGGATCCACAGTAAACTTGGTAGTAGCATCTTTGGCTCCCTCCCCTGGTAAAATCTCATAACGCACCTCACCGTTCACACCAAGGTCTGGATCATGTGCCTGGGGAACAAGATTCACATTCAATGTTGTTTACAAGATTATATACGAATAAATGATCAATGGTTACAATCATCATTTATTCACAATTTAAAGAAAACAGGTTAAAAATGCCTGATTTTTAAACACCTTATGTGCAGTCACTTCTCTGATTATTTTAAGCTATATACAATATGCTGCATATTTTAGCTTGGTGAAAAAAAAAAACTTGATTGTGAGTGGGGGATGTTGTTATTCGTCTGTTAAAGCAGTGGGTGTAATCTACCCAAATATAACGGTTAGGTTAGGTAAGATTCTTCAGGAAACAACGCAACTGTTTCCTGACGCTAGTCTCAGTCACATGATGACTCGCCAATGGAGCTCTTGGTTATGTGGCCAAGGCCTTCCATTAGCTGACCGGTCCAGTCCTTTAAAATTTAAGTTTATAAATATAACCTTCTAAAAATATAATGTTTTTTCCTTTACGATATGAATGAAAACACTGCAGCACTCAATGTTATCTACAATGAACATCTGCTATCATACATAGCTAACTTCATCCATTTTCAGGAAATGGTGAAGAGATTTGTGAGTAGGTATGCTTAAACTCCTAATCTTTTTCAATTACTACTGAAAATCTTTGATTTACCTAACAACATAAGAACATTGCAGTTGGCCTACAGGCCCATGCTGGGCCTGTCCTCACAGTGAATTACTGTCACTCGCATGCGTGTGCATGTTTATTTTTGTTTTAAATTTAACCAAAGTGCTCCCTGATTACTGGTGACTAGATCATTCCCAGTTTTCTCGACCCCAGGAAAGACTAGAGAGAGAGAAGGAAAGTCCAGTACATTTGGTAACAAGTAATAAAGCGAGATAAACAAAGTCCTTTTGGTCAGCTACTAACAGTAATACGGGTAACAAAGTGTCCATAGGCTGCTGCTGCTGGGACTGCTGCCACAATGGGACGACCATGAGGGAGAAACCTGGGAGAGTTATCATTCTGGTCCTCCACCACCACAATTATCCACACTTCCTCCCATCCCAGCTCACCACCACCATCCATCAGCACACCAGGGGAGTTGATACTGCTTCTCTCTGCTGACAAAAACTATATGTTAAGCTCTGATCAAACGTCACACAAACATTACTCATATAGTGGCAGGCAGCTAAATAAAAATTAACTGAAGCACAATAAATACAGAAAAAGTGAGAATAAGACATCCAATGCATTTGTAATAATGTTTTGCCCACCACACGAATTAATAAAGTCCCTGGGGGATGAAACATTTTCACAATAAAATTCTATAACGTGAATATAGTGGAACCTCAAATTCTGAACTTAAACCGTTCCAGGACCTAGTTCTAAATTCATAAAAAGTTTGAAAAGTGAAGTAATATTTCCCATAAGAAATAATGGAAATACAATTAATCCGTTCCAGAACCCCCCCCCCCAAAAAAAAAGAGATTATTTTTAGTTAATTATGTAATAATAAATTTAAATAACATATAAAATAACATTTTTACTCACCTTTATTGCAGATTGGTGACGGCGTCTGGAAGATAGGGAGGAGGAGAGAGGGATTTAGGGTTAGTGTTTGGAAGGAGAATCCCCCTCCATAAGGACTTCAGGTAAAGCCCTCTCTGGGGTTACTTTCCTTCTCTGTCTTTTAATGCCACTAGGACCAGCTTGAGAGTCACTGGACCCTTGTCTCACAAAATAACTGTCCACAGTCCTCTGCTTCTGGCACCTCTAAGATTTGATGTGCAACTCTGGGTATCTTTATTAAGGAAACGTTTCGCCACACAGTGGCTACATCAGTCCATACACAGGAGAAACTTGAAGAACAGGAGGAGAATGAGGTAATCAGTCCCTCAACCTTGAGTCGATGTGGTCAGTCCATCAATCTTGAATATAATACGGCATATGAGCGGAGAAGCAGTTTATAAACCATAGGCAGGAGAGGTGCAGCAGTCGTAGGTGGTGTCACATTTGTCCAATGTGGATGTAGGTCGTGCCCAAGGGTTAGGCAAGCGAAGAATTCCCGAGTATTAAGATCCCAAGAAGTTGCAGTGTCTGACAGGATTGTAGATAAATGGTTCACAGAACCGACACGTTGATAAATTAGACACATGTGCAACTCTGGGTATGGACTGATGAAGCCACTGTGTGGCGAAACGTTTCCTTAATAAAAATAACCAAAGTTGCACATGTGTCTAATTTATCAACGTGTTGGTTCTGTGAACCATTTATCTACAAGCCTCTAAGATTTCCCTAAAATGGGACATGGTTTTGTCACTGAACTTGTTGCAAAGATAGCTTGTTTCAGCTTGCTCAGGGTGGTACTTCTCCACAAACATTTGGACATCATTCCACTTGGCACAAATCTCCTTAATCTTTGAAGAAGGCAGACAGGTCCACTACCCGGCAGTTCAAAAATAGGGGCAAGTTCGATAATAGGGACAATGTTGATTTGAAAAAAGCAGTTGGTTTTCGAAGAGTTCGATAACAGATACGTTCGAAATTTGAGGTTCCACTGTATAATGGAATAAAATACTGACACTCTGATAAATAAGGCATTGTTGAACATGTGACTTACCAAAATTCTACAACCCGTACTGTATGTCTTCAATACATACTGTCAATATTCCCTACCATACCACTGTATTATCACAAAGTGTATTATTCGTTGTAACTGAAATGTTCCATCTTTTGCTTTCTCTAGTTACACTAGTGTAGTTTAACTAGGCTCATGCAACTATTAACATAGGTAGGTACCGGGTAGCAGTGTTCCATGGCCTGTTAGGCAATGCTCTCGCCTCACACAGTGTCCATGGTTAGATTTCCGTAAAGGAGGTAAACATTGGGCGTGTTTCCTTGCACCTGCTGTCCCTGTTCACCTAGCAAGTAGGTACCTAGGTGTTAGTTGACTGGTTTGGGTCGCATCCTGGGGGCCATGACTGAGGACCTGAATGGAAATAAGACAGTTCCTCGATGACATACTGCCTTTCTTGGGTTATCCTGGGTGACTAACCCTTTAGGGATAAAAACCTGAACAAAATCTTATCTCTAGAAATAACAAAAAGGCACAATACCGTGAATGGAACAATACATATATAGCCCGCACATACGAGACAGGAGCTTACGAAGACATTTTGGTCCGACTTGGACCACTTACAAAGCCACATTAACAAAAAAGAAGGAAGGAGTATATATAGGGTACTAGACAGGGATGGGACAAGAGAGGTAGTAGGAAAGGAAGAAAAATAGTGGTAGAGGTAGTAGTAGTGGTGGTGGAGTCAGTCAAAGACTAAGAAAGAGGAGCACTGCAAGGAAGCTAGGGGCACAAAGGGTAGGAACAACAACACAGAGGGGAAAAAATAATAGTAATGGACCAGATATCCTAAGTAGAAAAAAGAAAAAAAAAAAAGCCCAAAGGAGAAAGAGGAAAGGGGAAGAGGGAGAATGGGGAAAAAAGAATCAAGTTAAGTCATGGGTGTTTTGAAGTTTGTAGCATTTTACAATGTAATGGGAAAGGAAGGCATCTACAGAGACAAAGCCACAACTAAGATTCATACAAGGAAAGTTGTGTATAAGGATGATTCAACCAGATGGCGACTGTGAAAGTTAGACATAGGGTAGACAGTTTTAGAAGAAGACCAGCCAATAGGATGACTGATCTCTGACATGACAGAAAAGAGCACTGTTGGTGTTGGCAAGCCTAACACTACTTTTGTGCTCACTCAGTGTCAGAAAGAGAATGGCTAGTATCTCCAAAGTATTCAAGAGGACAAGAGGAACAAGAAATAGAGTAGACACCAGGAGAATCTATAGAGGGAGGAGAGGTATGAACTAGATCAGTGTGAAGAGTGTTAGTCTGGCAAAATGTAAGTTTGATGTCTAAGGAACAGAGAGAGTTGTTGAGATTAGAAAGACTGGAGATATAAGTTGGCCTGTGATACTCCAATACTGAAACTATGTACTGTGCCAAAACAAAAACATTCACATTGCTAAACTCACAAACTAGTATTTAGTCACTTAGCCATAATACCAACTTACCTCATAATTTGTAATATTTTAAATTTAAGAATTAATCTAAGTCTGCCCGAAATGCCTAGCCATGCTAGGTGTTCTAGTGGCACACTCTGTAATTATTATTTTACTACATGTAAACCACACAATAATCAAATTCTGTAAACTCAGCGTTGTAATCCTTATAGAGAATAACTTTGAATAGGGAAGTGTACAGGTGAGTTGGTATCCTAGCTCAGCTCATTTCACTGATGGACCCAATTAAAGATATGCTGCCACCCTTTGGGATGCCACTCAGAAAAGTATATTAAGATTGGGTAAACAGGTACAAGTATAAGGAAGCATGTCCAACATCTTCACCAGGCCCAGGGTTGAACACGGGACCTTCAATACATAAATAACCAGCACATAGAAGAGAGAAGCTTATGACGTTGTTTCGGTTCGACTATTCTCGAGTTATTTGTTTATTGTTCCAGTCACAGTACTGTGCCTTTTTGTTCTTTACTGGTCCTCCAGTTGTGAACTGAAAACATGCTACCATGGAGCTGCCAGCCACCTGACATTCTACACTGTGTAAATTTATCAACCTACTTGAAGTATGTCGAGAGCTGTCGAAAGTTGTGCTAGTCATTCTTCGATGGTTCTTCAACCTCTGCCTCGATCTAGAAAAACCTGGCAGTGGTTCAACTTCTGCTGGAACACTTAGTAGAGGCATCGAGTCTACTCGAGACTTCCGTGAAGTGTTAGTAAGGCGGTCTGAATCTCCGTCAGCAGCCGCAAATGATAGAGAATCACCAGCTCGTGAGACATTGGTAGTCGAGGAGGTAACTGTGTATTCCAGGAAGTCCACACCACTTGCCTGCTGGTAGAAATGTTGCAACGCTCGTCCTCGCTCTGGCTTAATAGCTCGCACCTGGGGTAACAGGACATCTATAAGAAGCCGAATCAACAATATTTACTGTATTTTAATTTGTAATCGTCATTTTTGCTTATAGGACTAAAGTCTCTAACTAAAAAAAATCAATTAAGGATAATAACTCATTTGAGTGCAGTTTTACGTAATAGTTTTACCCAAATAATTTTATTAATTATGTAAATAAAAATTTAGAATTGCCTTAAAAATCTATTGCATATTTATCTGTAAACTACTTAACAAAAATATATTTGTTATAAAGACAAAAGCATAGGTAATAACCAAATGCTTCTAAGATGTAATGCTAATGAGGTACAAAATAAGGTTTTACCATTTTATTGAGAAGACATTTGCTCACCAGGGACTTAATCAGTTCACAGTTGTGAAGTACGGTACAATTCAATGGATCAAAATATACTCCATGAAGAGAAATGGTATAAAATACCGACAATATGGAAAAAATGATACAAACGCAGTTTAACCCTTTGATTGTTTTGGTCTTATATACATGTCTTACGCGCCACTGTTTCGGACGTATTTATATGCGTAAATTCTAGCGGCTTCAAATCAAGCAGGAGAAAGCTGGTAGGCCCACATGTGAGAGAATGGGTCTGTGTGGTCAGTGTGCACCACATAAAAAAAATCCTGCAGCATGCAGTGCATAATGAGAAAAAAAAAACGATCGTTTTTTTGGATTAAAATGCCGACTTTGAGGTGTATTTTTGTGTAGTATTTATCGCTGTACTCTTGTTTTCATGGTCTCTTGTGATAAAATGGAAAATATATTACAGAAATAGTTTCACAATGAAAACGACCTTGAAATTTAGCTCAAATTAGCGGAAATGTTCGATTTTTACCAATGTTCAGGAGTATGCAAATCACACCACACATCCAATACATGTCAACTGGGGAGTCTAATATTCTTTCACTACTGCACTGATATTATTTATACCATTTTTACAATAATGCAGTAGTCTGCATAACAGTAAATTTTGTATTCTTTGTATGAATAAAAAATCGGAATAGAAAGCAATAATAATATAAGAGGGGCCTAGAGAAGTGACTAATGAACAGAGGATATGTTATTTTAGTGCCAAGAGTGTCTATATTGTTTATTCTGGACCCTATTTTGAAATTGGTATCTTTTTTAACTTGCGTGAAATTGGCCAAATTGCCAATTTCTGACTACTTTATTGGGTAGTTCAAATCAGTAAATGGGCCGTTTCTTGTACTCAACTGATAGAAAAAATGGAGTTCTAAAGAAATAGCTATGAGTTTGGTCAACTGGAACAACAGAACTAGCCAAAAACAGGGCTCAAATTCAGCGAAATCGCTGATGCGTATCTGTCGTCGAGACCACTAACTTTGCGGGAGCGCAAATCCGTGAGTTTTCGACCAAATTTCATACTTTTGGCGTCATTACCATCGGGAAAAGATTCTCTATAATTTCATAAGAAGAAATAATTTTTTTTTTTTCCAAAAATTTTGCGACATACAATGACAGCTATAGAAAGGGGTTTGCGACAGTCAAAGGGTTAAAGCGATTATTTATTGACAATGTTTCTCTCACACAGCGAGGTTTTTACCAAATCACTTGATACACTGGATTTATGCAACACTTGACTGTCTACTTTGAAGACATTTAAAAAAAGTAAGCAAGTTTATTCAGGTATACACAAATACAGTTACATAGATTATCATACATAGCAACATGTGTGTAGAGAACCTTAGATAACCCAAAAAAGTCAGACAGAGTGACATATTTCCAGGTATTGTACATGCATATATCATGCAATAATCATATTGACATATCATTCAATAAGTCCCACTGTGTGGGATTAAAGATTGCATTACACTGCATGTCTCTCTCTTTACCCAAAGGTCTACTCCAGTGTGTTGCAGTTGGGAAACTGATGTCATTAACTCGTAAGGGTCATACAGTGCCCTCAGAATCTATGACCATAATCATATTTTTTAATTCAGCATGATACAATGTTTGTACAGAGATGGGTCAGAATTAGGTGTGCATGCAGAAAGACTTTTGTTATTCAGAGCACTTTGGGTAATCAAGATTGATTCCATGTAGAACTTTCAACAGTTTTACAACACCCTCTATCCTTAAATCTTGAGCCCTTCAACACCAAGGTTCCTTTTTTCTTAAGCCTAATGTCCAGGTATTACCTCAATCTACTCTTTTGGGACATTTGATGACTTAGAAGACAGGTACATAAATTATAACTATAAATTTTAAAGTGGTGGACCGTAAGCCAGTGGAAGGCCTCGGTCAGATGACCAAAAGCTCCAGCTGAGGGGTCATGTTTCCTGACAAACCTTACCTAACCTACTGAAAATACATACAGTAAAATAAGACTTATTACGAGTTATTTTCTTACAGGAGACTTGATTAAGCCTTCCAAGATTGGTTTTAGAGCACACTGACTCCAGATGACAGCATCAGTCTAGTGGCATGGTGCAAAATATAAAACCCGACAGTGATTACGCCTTAATATTGCTAAAGGGTCTAAGGATCTAAAAGAAAATTGACAATCATGTAGGCTAGAAGGCACATTTATACTAGGCATGTATGAAGTTTTCTTAGTTTTGGACATAAGGATCAATATTATATTCCTAACATATGCTAAACCCACAAGAGACATTCAGAGCTACATGGCAATGATGAAAAAGAGATTAAAAATGGCATGACATCATCAGAGAGAGATTCCTTTTAATGAAGGAGAATCAGTGCTACAAAGAAAATAGTGTATGTTCATATGGACCGTATTTTCCAGCATATAGGGCGCGCCTTTTTTCTCACAAAAGTCTTGGAAAATCACCCTCTGCCTTATATGCTCAAGGTCAAGGTCAATGATAAGCTCTGGGTTACGCTTTAGCGTAAATTAAGAGGGTAATTAACCTTTGAATGTGATTACCGATTTACCATTATGACACTTCTGTTGTGCCTTATATGTCAGAATATACGATATTTCTTTGTTTCTTCCAAATGTTTACATTACTGCTATGAGATTAGTTCAGTTATCTTTCTGCTACTTAGTACCTTGAAGCGATACATGTCCTTGGTCTCCCTGTCAAGGCTGGCTATAAGGTAGACCTCACCAGAGTGAGAGTCCACTGCTATTGTGCCCGTCATTCCAGGATCTGCCAACTGGAAGTGTAGGCGATGCCCAGCATACCAGTCACTCACATTAAGGTCAACCAAAAGCAGCGGTGTTTTGTTGTTTTCTGTTACATGTACCTGTTGAGGAGTGTACTTATGGTTACATTTTATTTATAATGATCAAAAGTGCCCACAGTCTCTCCTAGGTCATATGAATCTTGACTCTCTCACTTTATTTCATAGAAAGCAAGAAAGATAAAAATAATTCATAACATATTTATTACAATACATAATCATAAACAAGTTCATGAAAATTCAATCACCATTATAATAATACAGTGGACCCCCGCTTAACGATCACCTCCCAATGCGACCAATTATGTAAGTGTATTTATGTAAGTGCGTTTGTACGTGTATGTTTGTGGGTCTGAAATGGACTAATCTACTTCACAATATTCCTCATGGGAACAAATTCGGTCAGTACTGGCACCTGAACATACTTCTGGAATGAAAAAATATCGTTAACCGGGGGTCCACTGTAATTTCCCAGTACAATTAATAATTTGTGAAGATTCTGCTTTCTACATTCTGTGAAATCTAAACACGTGTTGACGTATTTAGTCATCGCTTACACATTATATACACACAGTGCACTGCATTTTTTTTTTCAAATTAAATAAAAACACAATTGTATTTCTTTGTAAATTTGATAAAATTAGATTTTAAGCTATTCTCATTTAATTCTCTATTTTTATCCTAAAATAACCCATTTTACATCCTTCACAGGCAATGGATATGGAGGGATATGTTGTGTATCTTTATACGTATATGCTTCTAAACTGTTGTGTTCTGAGCACCTCTGCAAAAACAGTGATTATGTGTGAGTGAGGTGAAAGTGTTGAATGATGATGAAAGAATTTCCTTTTTGGGGATTTTCCTTCTCTTTGGGTCACCCTGCCACGGTGGGAGACGGCCAACTTGTTGAGAAAAAAAAAAATTGTATTATTTTAGTGTAATGTAACTGGTAATGGTAATGCAACAACCGAGTCATGTGAGGTAATGAAGTATGTATTGGTAGTTGCTGAAACACATGAATATGTTGTTGCTGAAACACAAGCATGTGTTTTCATTGGAACACAAGCATGTTTTTATTGGAACACAAGCATGTGTTTCTGTTGGAACACAAGCATGTGTTTCTGTTGGAACACAAGCATGTGTTTCTGTTGGAACACAAGCATGTGTTTCTGTTGGAACACAAGCATGTGTTTCTGTTGGAACACAAGCATGTGTTTCTGTTGGAACACAAGCATGTGTTTCTGTTGGAACACAAGCATGTGTTTCTGTAGGAACACAAGCATGTGTTTGTTGGAACACGAGTATATGTTGTGAATGAATGGTATACAATACCGACAAAATGATGACTTAGACACGTGCAACAAATGGGTATCTTTACTCCGTAGACGTTTCGCCATCCAATGGCTTTATCAATACAAGGACATACAGTGGACCCCCGCTTAACGATCACCTCCAAATGCGACCAATTATGTAAGTGTATTTATGTAAGTGCGTTTGTACGTGTATGTTTGGGGGTCTGAAATGGACTAATCTACTTCACAATATTCCTTATTGGAAAAAATTCGGTCAGTACTGGCACCTGAACATACTACTGGAATGAAAAAAGTTCGTTAACCGGGGGTCCACTGTACTGAGGGAGGTGCAGCAGATGAAGGAATTGTCACAAGTAGGCGGGATTCCCCAGTGGAAGTAGGTGTTACCCAAGGGATGGGCTAGGAGTAAGCATGAAGGTTGTGAAGATGTCCTCTATACCAATATTTAGTCATGTTGCTAATTGCCTACTCCTGGCCCTCAATTGGGCATGATCTACTTCTACTGGGAAATCCAGCCTACTAGTGACAATGTCTTCGTCTGCTGTACCTCCCTCATGTGGAGGTACAGCAGTACCTCCACATCATGTTTCAGATTTCCCATGACTACAGTGCTCATCACCTATTCCTAGGCTGAGGGACTTATTACCTCGTCTTCTGTATATATTTCTACTGTCTTCACATTATGTCCTTGAATTTGTATTGATAAAGCCAATGAATGATGAAATGTCTACAAAGATACCCAGATGTTGCATGTGTCTATTTCTTCTTCACAAATGTATATTGTTGCAGCAACACAACACTAAGGAAGGGGTAACTATAATTCCTCGCACATAAGAGTTTTTTACCAGCATCAAAACATCCCACTAAGAGGATTGATCTAAAAAATTTTGATTAGATACAGAACCAAGTGTCAGATTAACACTTGGTTAACATTAGCAATAGAATAGCACTAGCACCATTGGCAGAGGTATAATAATACAGAATAGAAACACGAAAGAAAGCTTAGAAGTAAAGCAAAGCTTACCCGATATTCTTCCCGATCAAAAAGTCTCGTAGTGAGCTCTTCCTTGACGTCAGTCACCTGGACCATAATCAACGCAGAAGCAGTAAGAGGCGGCAAGCCATGGTCCTGAGCCAATACCGTCAGGTTGTGTTCCGGCCAACGTTCGTAGTCCAGGTTACCCACAGTATATACACTACCATTTTTTGAATCTATAGCAAATTTATCCTCGCCACCTTCTAGCTTGTACAGTATTATGCCATTTCCTGAAGAGCTGGAGTCAGAGTCATTGGCAAAAACATTGGTAATTATTGTATTTCTGGGAGTGCTTTCAGATACTACAGCTATATAAACCGGAGTGAAATTTCTATTAGAAGGTTCTAATGAAGTATTTGAAAGTGCTTCTGGGTACATAACTTCCTTATACCCATAGAAAATGGGACTATGGTCATTTATGTCAATGATATCAATGTGAACTAACACAGAGGAGGAAAGCCGAGGTTCTCCCATGTCAGTGGCGACAACAGAGAATTCATACACTTCACGTTCTTCTCGGTCCACTGATCCAGTTGCTAATAAGGTACCCGAAGTCTCCACAACCCTAAATGGAAAGGCATGCTCTTCACTCGAGTTTTTATAGAAAATTATCTTATAACTCACTTCAGCATTGTTTCCCTTGTCCTGGTCATAAGCAACAACCTTGCCTACTTCGCCAACCAAGTATTCTCCTTCTACCACTTCAAAGTTGTAAACAGGGCGCTCAAAACGAGGTGAATGATCATTGACATCGTATACAGCGATAGATACTGTCGTGTAAGATGACAAGCCACCACCATCCGTAGCAGATACATTTACTAGATAAAAATGGTCAGCTTCAATAATTCCAGCCACTGTTACAACACCAGTTTTGGTATCAATGGCAAAATAATTTGTTTCCAGAAGAACAGGAGGAGACTTTCCTCCTTCAGAGAAGCCAAATGACTTTTCTGACACAATTGAATAACGAATATCTGCATAAACCTTCTCATCTTCATCTGTTGCTGAGAGCTGTGTAACTCGACTCCCTATTGGCAGAGACTCAGGAATACGAATTAGTGATCTCTCCAAATCTGCCAGATGAGCCAATTTTGAAGTATCAGGAAGTTTCCTGGAGCTGCTCTCATCAATATCTCCTCTGGCAGAGAACAGTGGCTCTCTCTCGGTAAATCTTGGAGGATTGTCATTAATATCTTCCACTGTAATGGTAAGACTGGCATTTGAAGTGAGGTTCCCATCATCACGAGCCACTAAAACAAGATTGTAGGCTTCCTTCACTTCCCTGTCCAACGTCTGGCCAACAAAGATAATGTCACCAGAAGATGAATCAATAGTAAAAAGTGGAGAAGAATCACCCAACAGTTGAAGGTAGTATGTAGCTCCAGTATAAGTGTCTCTGTCAATCACCTGAAATGAAAATTTCCAACACTTACCATTGTCTGAACTGATACAGACACACATTAAGCTCTTACAAAATTCTTTACAGAACACAACTATTTTTTGGAAATGCAATAAAAAAACTACATCCAACATTGAACACCAGATGAAAAAGTGTTCATGGAAGGCACTATATTATTTGGAACACACTTTTTCAATTGCACTTGCAAAAAAAAAAAAAAAAAAAAAAAAAAAAAAAAAAAAAAAAAAAAAAAAAAAAAAAAAAAAAAAAAAAAATTACATTATATAAATGAGCTTTGTAAGAGAACTTACTGTACAATATTTAATTATGGCTTCTTGAATAATATTATGCAGAAGAATTTGATTCATATATTTAATTCATAATATGAATAAGTTTGCTAAATTAAATATAATTATTTAGTAATTTAAAAATACAAAATTTTAATTGTAAAATTATAAACATATATAAAATATTTCAAATACACAACCATAAAATTTTTGTACTCTATAAAAACAAATAAAAATCCTGAGGGGTTCAACTATATTGAATGAATGTCCAAATACCAAAAAATTTATGAAAACTTAAAAATAATGCAAAATACCAATATTTTTCACTTCAGATTCTGTTGTGTTGAAATTCTGGTTGTTTCCCTTTAATGTGAAATTTAGTGAGAAAGGCTGGTTAAAAATTATGATAATCTGTATAGATCTGGAAGTTTGATAAACGACTGGATTCACTATCAATTGCTTCTACAAATCGATTGGATTAGCATATTAGTTGCTGTTCGATACTATCTTTGATCTATGGTTCTCTTACATGAATCATGGGGTGGATTCTGACGCTGGTGCCTGACGCTGAATTTTCCTTAATGACACCCTCGTAGCTCACAGCGTTGAACTGCGGTGCATTGTCATTCACATCTTCTACCTGGAGAATGTATTGACAACTGTCAGTTTGATGTGGAAAAAGACACTTATGTACAGAACAGGACCTTTATTAAAGGACACTTTTTGTCACTTGTGGCTTCTTCTATCCTGATCGAAATAGATCATGTAGGTGAAGGAAAAATAAGAAGAAAATGGTTGTAACTATGGCCATAATTTTTCAAGGAGTGGCCTGGTAAGCCATTGGAAAGCCTTGCTCAGATAACCAAAAGCTCCAATGGTAGATTGTCATCTAAGATCCGCATCAGGAAAAGCTTGTCCCATTTCCTGACAAACCTTACCGAAGGAAACATGAAAACATAAGAGGGAGTATGAGCTTGGATACCAAGGTGAAGTGAGAGAGATATAGGCAACAGGTGGGTGGGTGAATGTGTGTACACTCACCTATTATGTGGTTGCAGGGATCTATATGAATGAATGGGTGATAATATAGCATCATACAAGCGAAGATTCTGATGCCAATATAGCAATTATATATTAATACATCAGAGTATGAAAGTTCAATTAAACATTATGATAAAAACAATTATGTTGCTAAAATACTATTATATATTATAAACTAAAAGAAAATGAACCAAAGATAACAAAATCTATTTTCTTAACTAAAACTGAATATTCTACCACTGTAATTTGGGTAATCTACATCATCCGAAAAGAACTATGCCAGCACATGCTATCCCCATTACAATGATAAACAATCTGGATATCTAGAATATATAATTTGGATATAAGAATATTTCAGTGTCACTATTAGTGGGTGGAGATTCGAGCCTCCAACATTCCTTTACGCTAAATAATTCTAACGTTAAGAAAAGCTATGGGTAAAATATGAACCAACCTTCACATGAACATAGAATATGTCTGAAGTCCTGGAGCTGACGACCACCAGTGTGTGGTTGGGGTGAGCCTCGTAGTCCAGCGGTGCCACAGTATAGAGTGTGGCATCCTGGGATAGAGTGAAGAAATGCCGTGCTTCTGGACTAACCTGTGACCATATAATTGTTCCCTTAGAAGCATTTATTTATTTATTTATTGTTTATGTATTTTTTTTTTTTACACAGTGCAGTCATCAACAGGGATATTGTGATATTGTCCAGGGATTTAGTTCAACTATCAGTATTTTAGCCAATTTATAATATACATGTATATTCGTAGCCATCATTTACTTTTAGATGCAGATAGGAATATCAATATCGCCCCCATCTTCTTTCAGTCAAAAAGTCTACCTGAACCTTAGCAACATCACCATGATGAGAAAAAATATATTTGGGGCCACTGGAATAAAGAGGAGAATTACAAACTTAGAGAAAATAGTAACAACTCTACCATTTTCATCATTATGAAGCAGTAACCTTCTATGAACCACTAACATTCCATCAATTCAGTAGGCTCTTTGATATATACCATAGAAATATTTTACAATGTAGTATTAATTCCAGTTTTTAAAAAGGTGGAGTGGTAAGCCAGTGGAAGGCCTCAGTCAGATGACCAAAAGCTCCAGCTGTGGGTCATCATATGACTAAGACCCACGTCAGGAAACTTGTCCTTTTTCCTGGTGAATCTTATCTAACCTATACATTACAATGAAGAACGTCTAATGAAATCACGTGAATTCACGTGCATTGTATGTACAGTGGACCCTCGCATAACGCTATTAATCCGTTCCTGAGAGCTCAACGTTAGGCGAAATTATCGTTAGGCGAATTAATTTTCCCCATAAGAAATAATGGAAATCAAATTAATCCGTGCAAGACACCCAAAATTATGAAAAAAAGTTTTTTTTACCACATGGAATATTAATTTTAATACACACAAACTGAAGAAGACATGCACAGTTACATGACACCTACCTTTATTGAAGATCTGGTTATGATTGATGGGATGGGAGGAGGGGAGAGTGTTGATCTTCTTAGTGTTTAGAAGGGGAATCCCCTTCCATTAGGACTTGAGGTGTCAAGTCCTTTTCCGGGGTTACTTCCCTTCTTCTTTCAATGCCACTAGGACCAGCTTCAGAGTCACTGGACTTCTGTCGCACAACATATCTGTCCACACAGGTCTGTACCTCTCGTTCCTTTATGACTTTCCTAAAGTGTTTCACAACATTGTCAGTGTAATAGTCACCAGCACAGCTTGCAATAGCTGTCTGAGGGTGATTTTCATCCATAAAGGTTTGCACTTCAAGCCACTTTGCACATATTTCCTTAATCTTTGAAGTAGGCAACTTCTTCAATTTCTCTATCCCCTCCTCCGAAGCAGTTTCCTCAGGTCTGGCCTCTTGCTGTTGAAGATGATCTAGCAGCTCATCAGTGGTTAGTTCTTCATTGTCCTCCTCCACCAACTCTTCCACATCCTCCCCACTAACCTCCAACCCCAAGGACTTCCCCAACGCCACAATTGATTCCTCAACTGGCATACGCTTCTCAGGGTTAGCCTCAAATCCTTCAAAATCCCTTTGGTCTACACATTCTGGCCACAGTTTCTTCCAAGCAGAGTTCAAGGTCCTCTTAGTCACTCCCTCCCAAGCCTTACCTATAAAGTTTACACAATTGAGGATATTAAAGTGATCTCTCCAAAACTCCCTTAGAGTCAATTGAGTTTCTGAGGTCACTACAAAGCACCTTTCAAACAGAGCTTTTGTGTACAGTTTTTTGAAGTTTGCAATGATCTGCTGGTCCATGGGCTGCAGGAGAGGAGTGGTATTAAGAGGCAAAAACTTGACCTTAATGAAGCTCATGTCCCCATAAAGTTGCTCTGCCAAGTCTGTAGGATGACCAGGGGCATTGTCTAACACCAGGAGGCCCTTAAGGTCTAATTTCTTTTCAATTAGGTAATTTTTCACAGTGGGGGCAAATGCATGGTGTAACCAGTCATAGAAAAAGTCCCTAGTGACCCATGCCTTACTGCTTGCCCTCCACAGCACACACAAATTAGCCTTGAGGATATTCTTTTGCCTGAACACTCTGAGAGTTTCAGAGTGATACACCAATAAAGGCTTCAATTTGCAATCACCACTAGCATTGGCACACATCAGAGTAAGCCTGTCTTTCATAGAGTTATGTCCTGGGAGTGCCTTTTCCTCCTGAGTAATGTAGGTCCTGCTTGGCATTTTCTTCCAAAACAGGCGTGTTTTGTCACAATTAAACACTTGTTCAGGTTTCAGTCCTTCACCGTCTATGTACTCCTTGAATTCATGCACATATTTTTCAGCTGCTTTGTGGTCCGAACTGGCAGCCTCACCATGCCTTATCATACTATGTATGCCACTACACTTCTTAAATCTCTCAAACCAACCTTGGCCTTAAATTCACTCACATCACTAGTTGCAGGCATTTTTCTAATTAAATCCTCATGCAACTTCCTAGCCTTTTCACTTATGATCGCTTGAGAGATGCTATCTCCTGCTATCTGTTTTTCGTTTATCCACACCAATAACAGTCTCTCAACATCTTCTATCACTTGCGATCTCTGCTTCGAAAACAAAGTTGCACCTTTGGCAAGAACAGCTTCCTTGATTGCCGTTTTCTTGGTCACAATAGTAGCGATGGTTGATTGGGGTTTACTATACAACCTGGCCAGCTCGGAGACACGCACTCCACTTTCATACTTAGCAATGATCTCTTTCTTCATATCCATAGTAATTCTCACCCTTATTCCTGTAGGGTTGGCACTAGAAGCTTTCTTGGGGCCCATGGTCACTTGTTTTGCAGGTGAAATCACTAAAAACGCTGTAATAATACGAAATGTTCCGATTGTATGGTTGGACGTTACCGCGGAGGCTGGCTTGTAAACAATGCCACTGGCAGAACAAGTGAGGCTGGCTCAGGCCGCACATGGACGCGTCTCGGACGAATCGCGTTGAGCGAGTTTTTTTTAGCACTAGGCGAGGTAAATTTTTTGCGTTAAAATGTATTGCTAGGCGGATTTAATGTTATGTGATGCCATCATTAGGCGAGGGTCCACTGTATATTATGAAGTCAAGCAAAGCAATGTGCCATGCACTGATGAGATTAATGAAGTGCATAATACTTTACCAGAAAGGTAATAAGACTAGCTACAGAACAATTAAAAACTACTAAATTATTGTTACTGTATTTATAGGGAAGAGCTAAAATTGCATGGATCATAAAGCATCTTGGGAATGAAGAGCGAATTATGTTTGATCCTACGATTAACAACTCATCACCTGCAATTCACTACAGTTAGCAAAATGTGAGACGAAGAGTAGTTGAAGGGTTAACTAGGCTGTGATGGATATGTGGGCCAATGACAGCCTAGTTTTTATCAGGCAAGCCCCAGAAAAGCCTTGTCTAGGGCCAGGCTGTAAAAGCAGAAGAATTCTCGAAATCATCAAAGGTAAGGTAGTGTATTAATTTATCTTATAAACACATACAAGTGTTCTTTTTCCAATAATATTAATTGAGCAATATTTAGGAGATTACTGAAGATTTTTTAACCCTTGGCTGTCGCAACCCCCAATCCTGAGGTGTCTCCTGGTGTCGGGGGGAAGAAGAAGAAGAAAAAAAAAATCTTTTGAAATAATAGAGAATCTTTTCCCGATTGTAATGACACCAAAAAAAAAAAAAAAATTTGATGGAAAACTGACGGAATTACGCTCTCGCAAAATTAGCGACCTCGGCGATATTTACAAATCAGCGATTTCGCCCACTTTCAGCCCTAGTTTTGGCTAATTCCATTGTTTCAGTTGACCAAACTCAGCTATTTCTTTAGAACTCTGTTTTTTCTATCAATTGAGTACAAGAAACTGCCCATTTACCGATTTCAACTACCCAATAACGTGGTCAGAAATTTGCAATTTGGCCAATTTCACGCAAATTAAAAAATATGCCAATTTCAAAATAGGGTTCAGAATGAACAATGCAGACATTCCTGGCTCTAAAATAACATTTTCTTTGTTCATCAGTCACATCTCCAGGCCACTCTGATATTACTCTTGCTTTCTATTTTGAATTTTTATTCAAACAAAAAATAGAAGATTTACTGTTATGCAGACTACTGCAATACTGTAATAATTGTACAAATAATGTCAACCCATTCATGACTGCATATTAAAATGGCTAGTTGGACATTTATTGGACAATGACATCATTTATTTACTTTTGAACATTGGCAAAAATCAAACATTTTCCCTACTTTGAGCTCCATTTCAAGGTTCTTTTCATAGTAAAACCATAGTAAAACTCTCTCCAGGTAAACTCCAGTTAAATGAGACCAAGAAAACGAGAATACAACCATAAATATTATATGAAAATAGACCACAAATTCAGCATTTTAATTAAAAAAAAAAAAAAAAAAAAAAAAAAAGGTAGGAGTTTTTTTTTTCTCATCATGCACTGTGCTGCAGGATTTTTTTATAAGGTGCACACTGACCACACAGACCCATTCTCTCACATGTGGGCCTACCAGCTTTCTCCTGCTTGATTTGAAGCTGCTAGAATTTATGAGTATATATACGTCAAACACGGTGGCTCGTAAGACGTATATATACAACCGAAACAATCAAAGGGTTAACAGTCATCCATTATTGGCTTGGGGAATATGAGATTAGATACACCATGAAAACTTCTGGAGCTGTGCGATACAACAGTAGGGTCACAGTTGTGCTGGTTATAAGAATCATCCTATTGTAAGGTTTGAGGGTGATGTGGTTATAATGTTGGAACATGCTATGATTGGACTGTGGAAAATTTTGAATTTTCCAAAATTCAGCATGTGTAAATTTGAATATAATAATTGTGTATTAAAATGTGATGCTGATCTGACCCTTCGAGAAATTTCAAGGGAGGGGGGTTGTAGAACAGCCACAAGGAGTGACTCAGACGAGAGGATGCCATACTGAAAATACGTGTGAACACTGGTCTGTTAGTTGTGTAATGCAATCAGGCATCATTGATGTTCAATTGGTGTATATCAGCCTCAATTCATAATTTAGAAATTGCTGACACGGTCTCGCTGAAGAATTGGGATAAATAGTGCGGAAACCCTTACAATTCGGCAACAAGGACGGAAAAATAGAGGACTCCGATTCTTCCCAAGAGCACACTTTGGCTTAGTGATGCTTACCCATAATGTACTGTAATTTCGCATTGGCCTTCATAAACTCTAGCTGTTGTGGTAGCATTAGGGTAAGTTTCCAAAAATAATAATTATGATCCAGTAATTAAATGGTAAGTGGTAATACGAATTTCTTTTCTAATAACACTGTTGCATTATATGTATTGTACTAATGGTTGTATTTTGTGTAACCAGCAAGTAAACCAAAATATACAGTCCACAAAATTTTAATTTACCAGAGTAGCTGGTTTTAATATTGTAATTATTAATTTAATATCAGGTCTAGTTTCTTGTCAGAGTGGTAATGGAGTGGGCACTGAGGAATGACAGTTCTGCAACCTACTGTGACTAAGTCCCACTAACCTCACCCAAATTACTAATACAGTGGAACCTCTACTTAAGAGTTTAATCTATTCCATGGCCTTGCTCACAACTGGATTTGCTTGTTTGCAGAGTCAGTTTTCCTCATTTAAATTAACTGAAATGGAATCAATTCGTTCCAGTGGAATTCCAGGCACGAGAAAATACTTTAATTTCCCTAATATCAACTCTACAGCTTATTTATCTATCACAATTCATGTAATATGACATAATAAACAATATTAATAACATAGAAACATGATATATACACTAGAATAAATAAAATACATGTCATTAGGTATGTGGCTAGTGGTGGTGACAGCAGCCACTGTTGTTGGGGTTTATAGGGCCACCACAGCGGCCATTCCTGCTCCTGACTACATGTGTAGAGAACCTAGGATAACCCCAAAAATTCGGACAGAGTGACTTATAAGTGCTACACTCTTAATGCTTCAGTTAATTGCTACACTCTTAATGCTACACTTTGCCACTGCTGCTTCATGTTGTCTGCCACTGCTGCTTCATGTTGTCTGTCACTGCTGCTTAATGATGTCTGCCACTGCTTCCTCATGTTGTCTGCCACTGCTGCTTCATGTTGTCTGCCACTGCTGCTTCATGTTGTCTGCCACTGCTGCTTCATGTTGTCTGTCACTGCTGCTTCATGTTGTCTGTCACTGCTGCTTCATGTTGTCTGTCACTGCTGCTTCATGTTGTCTGCCACTGCTGCTTCATGTTGTCTGCCACTGCTGCTTCATGTTGTCTGCTACTGCCATTGCCCAAGTTTCAATAAGATAATCCAACAAACATCTGAGATCCAATTCCCTAGATGAAGAGCAAGAGCCCCCGCACCAGTGTCAATTTCTCTTGAGGCCCGCTCGCATCTGGAAATTTTGCTCGCGTCTGGAAGCAAAAAATTGACCGAGCAGCTGCTCGTATCTGGAAAAACTCGCACGTGGATGCACTCATAAGTAGAGGTTCCACTGTATGTAATAATTCAGGTAATACTCTGTAAACCTCATGCAGGTAATTTCTCACAATAACAACTCATAAAATGGACCACGGTTCAAAACCCCATTCATTGTTTATTTAACAGTCATTCATATACATGTGTACAAAGATTACCTCTCAGTCTCAGAATGCCAAGTCTGGATGTGTGGATAAAATACGTACTGTGTACTCTGATGCAGAGTGTGAAGCTTCGAATCCTGCTGTGAACAGAGACAATGTTTGTAAATAATTTCGCCCGTTTGCGTATTGTTTGTACGTTTGTGTGGGGGAAGGGGAGAAAAGCTTTACTTACCAGTTCAAACTGTGGATCCGGTGCTACTCTTGCTCCAGCATTTCGTAGAGCTGCTACGACATTTCCAACCAAACCACCAGACAGGTTTTCCTGGAAAAATAAACATTAATTCAAACCAAACTACCAGACAGGTTTTCCTGGAAAATAAACATTAACATTAATTCCAACCAAACACCAGAAAGGTTTCCCAGGAAAATAAACATTAACATTAATTCCAACCAAACCATCAGAAAGGTTTTCCTGATGTGTGTGAGGTGTTAAACTGCAGCAAGTACAGACAAGTGGTTTTTAAGATTTGAGGTGGTTTTGATATTTTTGATGTTTGTTTTTGTCTGCGTTGGTATTGTCTACCTTTATTATACCGATAAATAATCCTAATTATGAAGTGTTACACAATGTTACATCTGTTGTGCAAAAACTGCTTGATTCTGTATTTTCCCAATTTGCCAGATATGTGCTTTAAATCTACATGCAAAGCTGTTTCAATGTTCATTGTTTTATATGAAGTCACTACCTTGGCTGCAGCAATTCACAACTAATCCACAAACTTTAGACAGTTTCGGTCAGTCCTGAATCATTGTAACATAACTAAACTCAGCCATTTCGACCTGAAGATGGACGAAACTTAACGTCATCTAATACTTACCTCTACACATTATTGATTAGTTATGAAGTGGTTGATCTAAACATAAGTACTGCATATCGATAAACACACATGCTATACCTGTGTATCTTCAATGTTGAGAAGATTCACCAACCAGTGGCCATGTTAAGTCTCCACAATCAAATGTGTCTTATCAACCTATCGATTTTGTGTTTACCTGGAGAGGGTTTCGGGGGTCAACGCCCCAGCGGCTTGGTCTGAGACAAGGCCTCATGGTGGATCAGGGTCTGATCACCCAGGCTGTTCCTGCTGGCCGCACACAAACTGACGTACTAACCACAGCCCGGTTGGTCAGGTGCTGACTTTAGGTGCCTGTCCAGTGCCTTCTTGAAGACAGCCAGGGGTAATCCCTCCATTAATGTTTTTGTACATCTATTATATATAACATGAGGGTTTTCATAACGTATAAACAGTGCCCTTCCCCACCTGTATAGTGAAGTGGACGACTGTGTCCCACCTAGTGGTGGATCTTGGGGCTGGTGCTACATGGATGGTGAGGTTGGTGGCCAGGGATGACCTACCATCTGTGACCACCACCTCAAACTCATAGGTGGGTCGAGAGTACTTCTTCAGTGGGGACAACACCGACACAGTGCCCGACGTCTCCTCAATGCCAAAAGGAACTGAGGACAAAAGACGATTTTGTCTAAGTAGAATCCTTCTCCAATTCATTGAAAAAGTTATAAATCACATGAAATACATTAATCTGTAGCGAAGCCTAAGAATTTAGTTTAAGTTTCCTTCAGTAAATGTGGCTTCAAACTTGCACTTTTTCAGACCACACTGTGAACAATAAATTAATTGTTTGGTTAACATTTACATAGAAATAAAGTATAATTTTCTTTAACATATCACTATTTCCCACAAATGAAAAAGAAATCCAAAAGAAAGATACATGTATATTCACCATCATTCACACACTAGTTTTTCCTCCATCAGAAGTGCATGGACATCATGATTCAATGGCGAACGAAAATTAACAAGTTCAACAATCTTTTAATGTACATATACTGCACAGGAGGATCCCACTTTACAGTGCTTTGGTAATGCAGAGATTTTCAAATATATGCATTCTTTACTTATTCAAACTTCCTACAATAAACATTCATCAATCACTATAA
Source organism: Cherax quadricarinatus (assembly GCF_038502225.1). Classification (NCBI taxonomy): domain Eukaryota; kingdom Metazoa; phylum Arthropoda; class Malacostraca; order Decapoda; family Parastacidae; genus Cherax; species Cherax quadricarinatus. The sequence continues at coordinate 8,709,437 of NC_091382.1, forward strand.
GTAAAGGCTGAAAATATTTTAAGGTAAATAATGTGGGTACTGTATTTTTTTAGGACTAACTCTATTGCTCACTCAATAAATGATAGTGTAAGCATGTTATCAGACTTTTAGATGCATCTAACAGTGAAAAAAGGTAATGTTTCATTTTACAGCAATTTTTGCTTTACAGCAGTAGACCAGCACCTACCCTGCTGTATAAGAGGGGACCTCTTGTACTTCCCACCTCCAGAACTTAAGTTTAACTAATTATTTTCACTAGTTTCCTTCATATTTACATGCTCATACTGTTACAGGATATCAAATTCCCTCACAAGAAAACCCTCGCTCCAATCAAACACACTCGCATACACCTGGATGATCAAACACTCACATACACCTGGATGATCAAACCCTTACTTCCCAAAGCCTTCACACTCGCCTTCCATGCTTCCTTGGAATTCTCCTGTACTTCCTTCCAACCACCCTCAACTCCTCTTTCATCCTCCTTCAACTCATAGCTCTTAAATTCCACAATTACATGTTTAGGAAATTCTATCTATGGGTAAAAGAAATCAGATTGTAATTATTCAGTTGGAGTGACAAGTATATACCATTTTTTCAGCACGTAAGGCATGTCTTTGTCCCCAGAAAAATTCTTGGAAAATCATCTTATATGCTCAACGTCAAGGGTTGGCTTTGGGTTATGCTTTAGCATAAAGTAAGGGGGAAATTAGCCCTTGAACATAATGACTGATTTACCGTTGTGATACTTCTGTTGTGTGCCTTATATGCCAAAAAAATACGGTGCATTGACATTGTTGTAGCTCACCTCCTTCATGGTAGGAATGGAACATATCAAACAACATTTCTGGTCCTGCCAAATCTACCACGCGGATCTGACCAATGCTGGTGCCTACTGGGGCATCTCCGCCAACCCACAGTTCAAATGGTGCTCCTTCGAACCTTGGCTCCCAAGAGTGAGTGGCCATTACACTAGAGGAAGAATGAACACTTAAGACAATACACAATACACACAACACTGTGGAATTTGCAAGTATAAAAACAGCTTACATCTCTATAATTCTCCCTTAAATTATTAGTCATAATTTTACAAGTGGTAAAAATTATATTATTTGACTGCCTATTCAAAACTGGAAATGCAGTGTTATTTGTGAATATTCCTCATGAAATTATATTTAACTTAGTCATGTATTCACTGGACTAACACTAAAATATTAAAAATTAAAAGTAATGGGCTGCATCTGGTACATTTACAAAGAATCATGGAATCATTAAATTTTTTTTTTTAACAAGTCGGCCGTCTCCCACCGAGGCAGGGTGACCCAAAAAAAAGAAAGAAAATCCCCAAAAAGAAAATACTTTCATAATCATTCAACACTTTCACCTCACTCACACATAATCACTGTTTTTGCAGAGGTGCTCAGAATACAACAGTTTAGAAGCATATACCTATAAAGATACACAACATATCCCTCCAAACTGCTAATATCCCAAACCCCTCCTTCAGAGTGCAGGCATTGTACTTCCCATTTCCAGGACTTAAGTCTGGCTATATAAAAATAATGGGTTTCCCTGAATCCCTTCACTAAATATTACCCTGCTCACACTCCAACAGATCGTCAGGTCCCAAATACCATTCACTCCTATCTAACATGCTCATGCATGCTTGCTGGAAGTCCAAGCCCCTCACCCACAAAACCTCCTTTACCCCCTCCCTCCAACCTTTTCGAGTATTTCCCCTACCCTGCCTTAATTCCCCTACAGATTTATATGCTCTCCATGTCATTCTACTTTGATCCATTCTCTCTAAATGATCAAACCATCTCAACAACCCCTCTTCAGCCCTCTGACTAATACTTTTATTAACTCCACACCTTCAAAATCATTAAATGATAAATTAGACACATGTGCAACTCTTGGGTATCTTTATTGATGAAATGTTTCGCCACACAGTGGCTTCATCAGTCCATACAAAGAAGAATCTTGTAGAACAGGAGGAGAATGAGGTAATCAGTCCCTCAACCTTGATTCGATGTGTCGGTTCTCTGAACCATTCATCTATAATCCTGTCAGACACTGCAATTTCTTGGGATCTTAATACTTGGGAATTCTTCGCTAGCCTAACTCTTGGGCACAACCTACTTCCACATTGGACAAATGTGACACCACCTACGACTGCTGCACCTCTCCTGCCTACGGTTTATAAGCTCCTTCTCTGCACATATGCCGTATTCTATTCAAGATTGATGGACTGACCACATCGACTCAAGGTTGAGGGACTGATTACCTCATTCTCCTCCTGTTCTACAAGATTCTCCTTTGTATGGACTGATGAAGCCACTGTGTGGCGAAACGTTTCCTCAAAGATACCCAAGAGTTGCACATGTGTCTAATTTATCAATGTATCGGTTCTCTGAACCATTCATCTACAAAATCATTAAATATTTATTAATAAAAATGAAGAATAAGGAATTTGAAAGATCCCAGGACTCAGGCCTTAAGCAACACTCACCACTGTGACAAAACACTTCCTGAAAACCCATCCAAAATAATAAGGCAGATGAACATTTCTTTTCCTTTTAATTCACCTTTATTTTTTTTTACTGTTCTATTCTTGAAATCCCATTACTGACCAGTAAAACATAACGTGTTTTCGTTACATATCTATCCTGTATCAACAGCTCTTCCAGGAATAGACTTAGAGATGTATAAGGTACAGGATAATAAAGCTCTATCTAAATAGGTTAATGGTACTGTGTACTCATTACTCTAAAGTTTCGATTCTTCCTGTGAAGCATTTGATTCTTAGTAACTGTTACCACACGGCCGCACACTGTCTCGTGACATACTGACTCGTGTTCATGAAGTCCCATTCGCTCAGTACACAAATACGTAACCCACTCGAAGGAGACTGAAATCTATGACGACATTTCGGTCCAACTAGGATCATTAATTAGTCACACCTTGTGACTAGTTAATGATCCAAGGCGGACTGAAACACTGTCAAATTTCAGTCTACCTGCAGATTTGTGTATCATTCGAATAACAGAAAGAAGATTTCGTTGGGATTTTCAACCCCAGAGGGTTAGCCACCCAGGATAACCCATGAAAGTCAGTGTGTCATCAAGGACTGTGACTTATTTCCATTTGGGTCCTCAATCTTGTCCCCCAGGATACAGCCCACACCAGTCGACTAACACCCAGGTACCTATTTGCTGCTAGGTAAACAAGACAACAGGTATAAGGAAACGAGTCAAAATATTTCTACCCCGCTGGGAATCGAACCCGGGCCCTCAGTGTGTGAAGCGAGAGCTTTGCCAGTAAGGCCACAGGGGTCACCCAATCACAGCACATGTATTGTGCATTTTTATTCCTCATTCACTCACTTATTGAAACACTATTTGTTATTAAGAATGCAACTTAGCCTATGCTCGATCAGTTAACACCATTCACTAGGGGTTGATACTTTCAAGGGAAGGTCTTAGTACCATACATCTATAGACTGTCTAGTACAATACTATGAACACCAACCTGCAATCTGCAGATCACCTACTAATATATATTATTATTTATTTTTATTAACACACTGGCCGATTCCCACCAAGGCAGGGTGGCCCAAAAAAGAAAAACTTTCACCATCATTCACTCCATCACTGTCTTGTCAGAAGGGTTCTTTACACTACAGTTTTTAAACTGCAACATTAACACCCCTCCTTCAGAGTGCAGGCACTGTACTTCCCATCTCCAGGACTCAAGTCCGGCCTGCCGGTTTCCCTGAATCCCTTCATAAATGTTACTTTGCTCACACTCCAACAGCACATCGAGTATTAAAAACCATTTGTCTCCATTCACTCCTATCAAACACGCTCACGCATGCCTGCTGGAAGTCCAAGCCCCTCGCACACAAAACCTTCTAACTTCCAAGCTATGAATTCTCTAAATTATATTCACACCACAAATTGCCCTCAGACATGACATCTCCACTGCCTCCAGCCTTCTCCTCGCTGCAACATTCATCACCCATGCTTCACACCCATATAAGAGTGTTGGTAAAACTATACTCTCATACATTCCCCTCTTTGCCTCCAAGGACAAAGTTCTTTGTCTCCACAGACTCCTAAGTGCACCGCTCACCCTTTTCCCCTCATCAATTCTATGATTCACCTCATCTTTCATAGACCCATCCGCTGACACGTCCACTCCCAAATATCTGAATACGCTCACCTCCTCCATACTCTCTCCCTCCAATCTGATATCCAATCTTTCATCACCTAATCTTTTTGTTATCCTCATAACCTTACTCTTTCCTGTATTCACTTTTAATTTTCTTCTTTTGCATACCCTACCAAATTCATCCACCAACCTCTGCAACTTCTCTTCAGAATCTCCCAAGAGCACAGTGTCATCAGCAAAGAGCAACTGTGACAACTCCCACTTTATGTGTGATTCTTTATCTTTTAACTCCACGCCTCTTGCCAGGACCCTCGCATTTACTTCTCTTACAACCCCATCTATAAATATATTAAACAACCACGGTGACATCACACATCCTTGTCTAAGGCCTACTTTTACTGGGAAATAATCTCCCTCTTTCCTACATACTCTAACTTGAGCCTCACTATCCTCGTAAAAAACTCTTCACTGCTTTCAGTAGCCTACCTCCTACACCATACACCTGCAACATCTGCCACATTGCCCCCCTATCCACCCTGTCATACACCTTTTCCAAATCCATAAATGCCACAAAAACCTCTTTAGCCTTATCTAAATACTGTTCACTTATATGTTTCACTGTAAACACCTGGTTCACACACCCCCTACCTTTCCTGAAGCCTCCTTGTTCATCTTCTATCCTATTCTCCGTGTTACTCTTAATTCTTTCAATAATAACTCTGCCATACACTTTACCAGGTATACTCAACAGACTAATATAATGAGCCAATATTATAATGTTCTTGGTACGCTTTTACAACAGACTGAAAAATTTGACACTTGTTGAATATTTGGGAATCTATGAGGAAATGTACTGCCATCCAGTGGCTTCTTTAGTCCAGTAGAGAGAAGAGCATTGGAAGGTGAGGAGGAGTTTGAGGTAATCAGTCCCTCAGTATGGAGTCGATAATCAGCCCCTCAGTCTGGAGCCGATAATCAGTCCCTCAGTCTGGAGTCGATAATCAGTCCCTCAGTCTGGAGTCGATAATCAGTCCCTCAGTCTGGAGTCGATAATCAGTCCCTCAGTCTGGAGTCGATAATCAGTCCCTCAGTCTGGAGTCGATGTGTTCAGTCCATCAATCTTGATGGAATGAACACATCAACTCTAGACTAAGGGACTGATTACCTCAGACACCTCCTCCTCGTCTTCCACCGTTATATTCTATTGAACTGAAGAAGCCACTGGCTGGTGAAACATTTCCTAAATAAAGATTCATAAATGCTGCACAAGTGTCTCATTCTTCAACCTGTCAGTTTCCAAAACCATTTTCATCAGACTTCTACAACAGATGACACTCACTCAATAGTAACAACAGCCAGTGTGGTTCTGGTCTCTGACGGGTTGGCAGGTGTATCTGAGGCCTCAACAAAAATTGTCACTTGACCCGGGGACAATTTAGAGACTAGAGTAAGGACACCCTTAATTTTATCCACAGCAATTGAGTTCCTTAGAGCGCCTCTTGTTGTATTTCCACGAGTCTGAATCTTATACTTGACCTGACCATTACCTCCTTCATCCATGTCCTTTGCAAGAACCTGCAAGTGTAAAATGTTAAAAATATAAGGCAAATACAGCTTGGTAGAACATTAAATTATTGATGAGAATTAATGTATGCAGATTATAATTTGCGATAGCTGTTTGGTGGCTATGCAGCATACACAACATGTTAAGTATTGTATCTTATAAACCCAATTCATTTTCATCTTGATTTGTAAAGGCGTGATAGGAGCTGTTTTGTTAAAATATAATTTTTACCACCAGTTTATAAAAGTGCAGTGATGGAAGTCCTTATCTGCCTTCAGTGGTGTATGTTTTGGTGGCATAGTGGGTGAGCACTACCTGTTAACTTTCTAAATCAAAATCAAAACACAATTAAATATTAGAAAATACTGTCAGTGAATTTCCAAAGCCTTGTTCTAGTCAAAAACCTCATTTAGCAGGCCATGGTATAAGCAAGACCAGCCTCAGGAAACACATGTACTGTTTTTTTTTTTTTTTTTTTCAACAAGTCGGCCGTCTCCCACCGAGGCAGGGTGACCCAAAAAAGAAAGAAAATCCCCAAAAAGAAAATACTTTCATCATCATTCAACACTTTCACCACACTCGCACATTATCACTGTTTTTGCAGAGGTGCTCAGAATACAACAGTCTAGAAGCATAAACATATAAAGATACACAACATATCCCTCCAAACTGCCAATATCCCAAACCCCTCCTTTAAAGTGCAGGCATTGTACTTCCCATTTCCAGGACTCAAGTCCGACTATATGAAAATAACCGGTTTCCCTGAATCCCTTCACTAAATATTACCCTGCTCACACTCCAACAGATCGTCAGGTCCCAAGTACCATTCGTCTCCATTCACTCCTATCTAACACGCTCACGCACGCTTGCTGGAAGTCCAAGCCCCTTACCCACAAAACCTCCTTTACCCCCTCTCTCCAACCCTTTCGAGGACGACCCCTACCCCGCCTTCCTTCCCCTATAGATTTATATGCTTTCCATGTCATTCTACTGTGATCCATTCTCTCTAAATGACCAAACCACCTCAACAACCCCTCTTCTGCCCTCTGACTAATACTTTTATTAACTCCACACCTTCTCCTAATTTCCACACTCCGAATTTTCTGCATAATATTTACACCACACATTGCCCTTAAACAGGACATCTCCGCTGCCTCCAACCGTCTCCTCGCTGCTGCATTTACCACCCAAGCTTCACACCCATATAAGAGTGTTGGTACTACTATACTTTCATACATTCCCTTCTTTGCCTCCATAGATAACGTTTTTTGACTCCACATATACCTCAACGCACCACTCACCTTTTTTCCCTCATCAATTCTATGATTAACCTCATCCTTCATAAATCCATCCGCCGACACATCAACTCCCAAGTATCTGAAAACATTCACTTCTTCCATACTCCTCCTCCCCAATTTGATATCCAATTTTTCTTTATCTAAATCATTTGACACCCTCATCACCTTACTCTTTTCTATGTTCACTTTCAACTTTCTACCTTTACACACATTCCCAAACTCATCCACTAACCTTTGCAATTTTTCTTTAGAATCTATTTTCTTCTTCTTATTCTTTTTAGTAATCTTTACAGGAAAAGGGGTTACTAGCCCATTGTTCCCGGCATTTTAGTTGACTTTTACAACACGCATGGCTTACGGAGGAAAGATTCTTATTCCACTTCCCCATGGATATAAAAGGAAAATTAATAAGACCAAGAACTATTAAGATAAAATCAAAGAAAACTCAGATGAGTGTGTATAAATAAATGTGTACATGTATGTGTAGTGTGACCTAAGTGTAAGTAGAAGTAGCAAGACATGCCTGTAATCTTGCATATTTATGAGACAGACAAAAGACATCAGCAATCCTACCATCATGTAAAACAATCACAGGCTTCGTTTTACACTCACTTGGCAGGACGGTAGTACCTCCCTGGGTGGTTGCTGTCTACCAACCTACTACCTGACAAATAAAACACCTCTACCATTAACATTAACATCTCATCTAAGAATAAAGGTGTGAAAACAAAACCACAGTAAAAAAGACAGTGAAATTCCAAGCACTTTTGTGATTTCTCACATTATCAAGGAATGTGAGAAATCACGAAAGCACTTGGAATTTCATTATTTTTCACTGTGGTCATTTTGCATATTGTGATATAAACTGTTATCTGTGATCTTACTGCAACATGCATACATACATAAACAGTTTATGTCAACATTATTTACCTACTGTGTTTGGTCAAGACTATACAACAAATGCTGCACTTACTGATCCTATGATGTCACCTTCCTGTGCTTCTTCTGTGATGGAAAATTGATACAAATTCGTTGGAATGAAGACTGGATTGTTATCATTGGCATCTAGCAGCTTCAGTTCAATTTTAGCACACGATAAGGATTCAGTTTCGGGAGATGGCATGTTAATTTCTCCTGTGAGGTTTGTTGATCTGTTTCGCTGATATTTGTCATTTGTATCTCTTGGAAAGCGGTTGCTGGCAATTTTTCTGTGATGTGTAGCTCCTTGTTGTAAGCTTTGTGCAGTTGTCTGTGTATCTTCCCTGCCAGTAATATCTTGTGAAGTCACTACTGGTGAAGTCAGTGGTAAAGATGTTGATGCAGGAGCTGGAGAAGTCAACAAGCTCTCATATGGTTCTGTTATTCTGCTCCTCTGTGAACTAACACTTCTTTTTCTCTTATATTTTTCTTCAGTGTTGGAAATAGGTTTTTCTCTCGCATTATCTCTCTGCTGTAGAGTTTGTCTTTGTGATGGTTCTGTCTTTAAGTCTCTGGAGCCAGCACCATTTGGTACTTCTCGTTCATTAAATTCCTCCATTTTCTTTTCTGCGACTATAAGTACACTCTGCCTGCCATGCCTAGCATGCTTAGGCACTAGAGAAGACACAGGTTCAGGTACTTGCCTCCCTGTTGCTGGTTGCACTCTCCTCGAGAGCGGTACATTGTCTCTTGTGTTGACATTTTGCTTCCTTCGCTCTGAAGCCATTGTCTCTGTTGATGCACTGGTGACTACTTCATGTTTACCTTCCACTACAATTTCTTCCATGGCTGTATCAGTATCCTTAACCATTAGACCTTCTTGTAACGTGACTTTACCCTGTTCAGTACTGTTACCGTCTGGTAGCTTGTGAGTAATGCTGTCATTAGTGAGAGGCTTGATGAGAGGTGCTATCTGGTTGGTGCACACCTCTAGCTTGATGACTGGAGATTCCTCACGGTCAAGCAAGTTGTGGTTGGCTACTGTTAGCCAGCCAGAGTGCGGGTTGACAGCCAGAGCTCCTCCTCCACCAACCACATGGTAGTTGAATGCTCCATTTATACCCTGTAATGATATATACCAATTATAATAATAAACATACAGTCAAGTGTATGTATGAGAACAATTTATGATGAAAATGGTTTTGAAAACTGCCAAGTAGTTGAATGTGATGCTTATGCAACATCATACATTTCTCAAGATTGATGGACTGAACACATTGACTGAGGGGGACTGATTTCCTCAAACCTCTCGTCTTCTGTTATTCTCGGTATGGGACTGAAAGAGTCACTGGCTGGTGAAACATTTTCTCAATAAATATTCCCAAATGTTGCATAAGTGTTTCATTCAATATGAGAACAGATTACTGCAAGAGAAACTCTTTCCCAAAAGCCCCTTTATGCTGAAGGTTTTGGATCCAAGTACAGTGGACCCCCGGTTTACGATATTATTTCATAAGTATGTTCAGGTGCCAGTACTGACCGAATTTGTTCCCATAAGGAATATTGTGAATTAAATTAGTCCATTTCAGACCCCCAAACATACACATACCAACGCACTTACATAAATACACTTACATAATTGGTTGCATTGGGAGCTGATCGTAAACCAGAGGTCCACTGTACTTGGAACTACACCTCCCCTTCCCAAGATTTAAGATTACAGCTTTCTCTTCCAAGAATGCTGTATGATCCTCACTGGTTTGCAACTCTTTCCAGACATTATTTACATCTATACAACTTGTTACAGGTCAACTACAGTTCTGTAGTTCCTAGTGTGACCTCATTCTTATCATAAAATGCTGTAAAATATATTCTCTGTTTTTCCCGGCACAAGAGATAAAGATGGTTACCAAGTCCTGTGAGAATGATAGCATACTATGGGATCAGGTGTAATCCTAGGATATTCTTGTATCTTTAATCCTAGGATATTCTTGTATCTTTAATCCTAGGATATTCTTGTATCTTTAATCCTAGGATATTCTTGTATCTTTAATCCTAGGATATTCTTGTATCTTTAATCCTAGGATATTCTTGTATCTTTAATCCTAGGATATTCTTGCATCTTTAATCCTAGGATATTCTTGTATCTTTAATCCCTATCATTTAATTCTAGGATATTCTTGTATCTTTAATCCTAATTATTTAATCCTAGGGTATTCTTGTATCTATCATGAAGAGAGACGTATGAAGTATAATGTGATACTTTGTTGACAATGTTTTGCCCTCACACTGGGCTTTATCAAGTCACAAACAGATCTGTTGGTGATAAAGACCACTGAGTGGGCAAAACATAGTCAAGAGAGGATAGCAATATATTGCATTAGTCTTCTTCCATTATATCGGTATGTTATACTGTCTCCATCCTCTGTTAACCCATTGTTCTGTTGTTGACCGCAGATATTAGCTTCCTACACAGTATATATACCCCGTGAGGTTTATAGTCCTCAATGTATATATACTTAGAGTTTAATTCTCATTTTAGATATTAAAGTATTCTTGATATGTGACAAACAGGTTACACCCAGCCTTAGTGACCCTTGTACAGATAATGAGCTTTCAACCCCATTAACCAACCAACCTTCAGCTTCCTTGGAATTTACCTCATCAGGATCAAGTGCAGACACCTGAACAACACTGAACCCAGAAGGCAGGTTCTCCACGATAGATATGGAATAGACATCATGTGTGAACTGTGGTAGATTGTCATTAACATCCTCCACCACCACCTCCAATACTGTTGACCCAACACGTCGTGGGTTGTCAACCTGAAATTACACAATGTTCATAATAATAATAATAATAATAATAATAATAATAATATCATCTTTATTTCAACAAGCACAAGGTATACAGGCCTATATGACATCAATGACATACTACTATACAAAAAGTCACTTTTTATGCAGAGCATTTCGGGCAAATTAGGTCAATTTTGTCCCAGGATGCAACCCACACCGGTCAACTAACACCCAGGTACCCATCTTACTGATGGGTGAACATGGACAGTAGGTGTCTAATGGAAACACATCCTACTGTTTTCCAGCCATACCAGGTATTCAATCACCGGACCTCAGTGTGCGAGCTGAGTGTGCTAGCAACTGAGCTATGGGACACATTAAATCCTGGAGTGCTTCTTGGCTAATGTCTCCCTAATGTATGATTTCTTCCAGCAATTATTTCCTTTAGTAGAGTAACAAATAGCAAGAAATTATCCAGATAATTTTATTAAAAGTATTTCCTTCATGCTGATTCGATTTATGTTTACGTAATTATTTGTATTATTGTTTAAGCTAAACTGGGTATAATCATAACTATAATTTTGAAAGGAGTGGACCGGTAAGCCAGTGGAAGGCCTCGATCAGATGACCAAAAGAACCAACTCTGGGTCATATGACTATGACCCGTGTCAAGAAACAATTTTTCTGTTTTCCTGACAAACCTTACCTAACTTTTTTAGGTTATCCTGGGTATTCTACACATATGCTGGTATGTATGATAATTTATATAACTGTATTTATGTATACCTATACCTTAATAAACTTACTAACTTAACCTTGAAACAAGGCATCTTCACACAGTCGTTAATAAGTACATACTAACTTCAAGTCATACATGAAAATATATGCAAAAAGACTAACTTGAAACTAGCTAAATAAAATCTCAGCTTACTAACTCCCACATAACTAAACCGAATGTTAAGGCACAATATGATGTTTATGGCATTTAAAAGAGAAAACATGCGAAATGATCAAGTCCTTATCAAACTATGTTTTATAAGTCTAGTGTTAAGTAATCTGTAACGTATTAAGTTTAGACTGCCCATAACGCCTAGGCATGATAGTGGCTCTCTTTGCACAACAAATTATAAACCCTCACTGTAAACTACCTATGTAAATATACTTCCTATAATATGTCAACCACATTGTAAACTTACAAGGAAATAAAGGAATTTGGAATTTTAAATAACAATATTTTATTTCGGCATGATGCAATGTTTGTACACATTAAATTAGGTAAGATTTGTCAGGAAATAGGAGAAGTGCTTCCTGATGCGAGTCTTAGTCATATGATGACCTGCTGCTAGAGCTTTTGGTCATCTGATCGAGGCCTTCCGCTAGCTTACCGGCCCACCTCTTTAAAAATTATGGTTATGCATGCAGAAGCCCATAGTTATACGAAGCATTTCAGGCAAAGGTTTTCTCAATGAAATGGCATGACCATCATTTACCACATTATCATACTTGTCAGTGTATTCTACCAGTGATGTATAATAACTAACCTGTGCAGCTCTGACATGTAACACCAAGGTGTTATCCATGAGCTTCTCTCGGTCCAGGTGTTTGGTGAGGTAGAGGCGAGCTGTGTTCGGGTTCAGGGTGAAGTATTCAGCTGCTGGAGACTCCACTAATGTATACTGGAGGGAAGTGTTTTGTCCAACGTCACCGTCTCTGGCACTCAGTTCACTTGGAGACACTTTCACCTCTTGGCGGATATTCGAACCCTTAAATATAAAATTTATGTTACAGACATTTGTTTGTAGAAAAAACTTACAATACAGTGGTCCCTCGTTGTTCGTAATTAATCCGTTCCTGGAGCCGTTACTATAAACGAAATTTACGATTTACGAATCAATTTTCCCCATAAGAAATAATGTAAATACAATTAATCCGTTCCTGACACCCAGAAGTATTAAAACAAAAAATTTTTTAACATGAAATATACATGTAGTACATAAACAATACAATGGGAAATGATGAATGAAACATTAACAGCATAACACTTACCTTTATTGGAGATTCTTCTTAGTGTATGGGAGACTGGAGGAGGAGAGAGAGTGGATTGTTTATAGTTTGGAAGGGGAATCCCCTTCCATCAACACCTCAGGTACCATTTGCTTTTCTGGGGTTGCTTCTCTTCTCTGTTTCTTAATGCCACTAGGACCACCTTGAGAGTCACTGGAGTCCTGTCTCACAAAATAACTGTGGAGAGAGCTCTGTTTCTGGCGTCTCTTTAACACTTCCCTAAAATGGCCCAAGACTTTGTCACTGTACATGTTGCCAACCTGGCTCGCAACAACCTTGTTAGGGTGATGTTTCTCCATAAAGCTTTCCATCTTACCCCACATAGTAAAAATCTCTTTAATTTCAGAAGAAGGCACCTTCTTCCATCTCTCTTCCTCCTCCTCTGCAGCAAGATTCTGAGCTGCGATGTGTTGCTCTTCCTGCTGAAGCTCTTGCAGCTCCTCAGTGGTGAGCTCTTCGTTGTGGTCTTCCACCAATTCTTCCACATCCTCCAAACTCACATCCAACCCCATGGAACTCCTCGGTGCCACAATTGATTTTACAACAGACATAGGCTCATTAGGGTCAGTCCCAAATCCTTCAAAATCCCTCTTGTCGACACAATCTGGCCACAATTTTCTCCAGGCAGAGTTCAAAGTCCTGGTAGTCACTCCCTCCCAAGCCATACCTATAAGGGTTATGCAGTGGAGGATGCTGAAGTGTTCTCTCCAAAATTCCCTTAGGGTCAAGTGAGTGTCTGTGGTCACAGTCAAGCACCTGTGAAACATTGCTTTTGTGTAGAGTTTTTTAAAGTTTGCAATAACCTGCTGGTCCATGGGTTGGAGGAGAGGAGTGGTATTCGGGGGCAAGAACTTTACTGTGATGAACCCAAACTCCTCGAAAATTAGGTCATCCAAGTTTGGAGGATGAGCAGGTGCATTGTCCATTACTAGCACGCACTTGAGATCCAATTTCTTTTCCAGGAGATACTCCTTCACACTAGGGCCAAACACTTCATTGAACCACTCGATGAAAATTTCCCTCATGACCCATGCCTTACTATTAGATTTCCAAAACACACACAATTTACTCTTCATAACATTGTTTTTCCTGAACACTCTGGGATTTTCAGAATGGTACACTAGTAATGGCTTCAATTTGAAATCCCCACTAGCATTAGCGTGGAACATTAGCGTCAGCCTGTCTTTCATAGGCTTATGTCCTGGCATTACCTTTTCCTCTTGTATAATGAAGGTCCTCTTTGGCATTTTCTTCCAAAAGAGGCCTGTTTCGTCACAATTGAACACTTGTTCAGGTTTCAGTCCTTCACTGTTTATGTACTCCTGGAATTCATGCACATATTTTTCAGCCGCCTTGTGGTCCGAACTGGCAGCCTCACCATGCCTTACCACACTGTGTATGCCAGTACGGTTCTTAAATCTCTCAAACCAGCCTTTGCTGGCCTTAAATTCACTCACTTCACCACTATTTGCAGGCAATTTCTTTACCAAATCTTCATGCAACTGCCTAGCCTTTTCACAAATAAACGAAGTCATAAGAGTATCTCCTGCTAATTGTTTCTCATTTATCCACACCAATAATAACTTCTCAACCTCTTCCAGTACTGGTGATCTCATTTTTGTCAGCATAGTTACTCCCTTTGCAACAACAGCATCCTTTATTTCATTTTTCTTGGCCACTATGGAACATAAGGTTGTGTAGGGTTTCTTGTACATCCTGGACAGTTCGGCCACACTTGTACCACTTTCATATTGTTCAATGATGGTTTTCTTAAATTCAGTCATATTTCTCACCTTCTTTACCACAGGTTTGGCACTAGGAGCTTTCTTTGGAGCCATGGTAGCTTATTTAGTACTTGCAAGCACTAAAATAAATGGATTATGAAATATTTCGCTGGAGCACGCGAGGGGACCTTCGCTCACTGGTAAACAATGCCAGACTGGCTGCCGCCCTGGCTCACGCCGTGCGTACGCGTCCTGGACAAACTATGACTCGCGAGTCAACCTATGAAAAGCGAGTCCATGTTTATACGAAAATACCCCTATGATTGGCGAATTTTATGATTGCCAGGAACTATGAAAAGCAGGGGACCACTGTACTTGCATTACTGCCATCAGCAAGAAAAATATACACATGCATTCCCACAGTCAGTGAGAATAAATGTATATTCCTCATAGATGCAAATCTACCCTTGCCATATTTTAGTTAATCTAAACTAGCCATCAATGCCACATTTAATGCTCATAACACTGAAAGTGAACATCGATAAGAGTAATGTAATGAGGGTATCAAATGAGTTAATTAAAGAAAAACTAGATATCAGATTGGAGGGAATATGGAAGAAGTGAATGTGTTCAGATATTTGGGAGCAATCTTGTCAGCAGATGGGTTTATGAAGGATGAGGTGGTGCACCGAGATATCTGTGGAGACGAAGAACGTTATCCATAGAGACAAAGAAAGGAATGTATGAGAGTATAGTGGTACCAACACTCTTATATGGGTGTGAAGCTTGGGTTGTAAATGTTGAAGTGAGGAGGCGGCTTGAGGCAGTGGAGATGTCGTGTCTATGAGCACTGTTTGGCATAAATATTATGAAGAGAATTTGTAGTGTGGAAATTAGATGGTGTGAAGTTTCTAAATTATTCAGAGGGCAGATGAGGCATTGTTCAGGTAGTTTGGTCACTTAGAGAGGATAAAGCAAAATAAGATGACTGAGAAGTTGTATACATCTGTAGTAGATGGATGGAGGGGTTGGGGTCATCCTAGGATAGGATGGGGAGGGGGTAAGAGAGATTTTGTGTGCAGGGGCTTGAACATACAGCAGGCATGTGTGAGCATGTTGGATAGGAGTGGAGATGAATGGTTTTTAGGACTTTATGAGCTGTTGGAGTGTAAGCAGGGTAATATTTTATGAAGGGATTCAAGGAAACCGGTTAGCCGGATTTGAGTCCAAGAGTGGGACGTATACAATGCCTGCACTTTATAGAGGATTTAGGATATTGGCTGTTTGGAGTGACATCTAAACCGTTGCATCTGGGTGTCTCTGCAAAGACAGTGATAGTGTGAATGAGGTGAAAGTATTTCTCTTTCTGGGGGTCACCCCTGAGAGAAAGATAAAAAGAGTTTTTTTTTTAGGTTTTTTCTTCCATAATATGATGTATTTCAAAAATAATTTTCATATGGAAATTTATGCATTACACTGTACGGCTATTCTGAAGTATAAGAGGTCTTACAATGATTTCATGTCGTATGCCATCACACACAGTTTTTTCCTGTCATACTCCACACAAAATGGGTTTCTGAATGAAGTAATGTAGTCCTGTCAGCCTGAACGGAGAGAATTCAGTAATTCGGTTTACAAAAAAATCATTTGACTTACTGTGTTAGGACCAGGGATCTCTGTTACTGTGGCGGTGTAGAGGGTGTGTGAGAATACAGGAGGAAGGTCATCAGCATCCATCACCATCACAGTGACAGTGCTTGTTGAACTCAGAGTAGGCTTACCCATGTCCTGTAAAAGATGCCTATAACCAGCTTGTGACTGACACTGTAATATGTTGTGGAAGACTCGGTGTACAGTTCAGGACAAGGCCTTATGAAACCACTAATAATAACAGTAAAAATAAGAATAATAATAACCCTTATTTTTACAGTTTGAGTTTAGCAATTAGTTTTGATGATGATGATAATTTATTTCAACATGTACAGTGTATACAGACCTAACTGACATACAATACAGAAAACCCCTTGTTATACATAGCATTTTGGGGATATTAGGTTAATTTTGTCCCCATTATCCTATCCACACAAGTAGGCTAACACACAGGTACCTACTTCCTGTTAGGTGAACAAGGACAACAGGTGGCTGAAGGAAACACCCTTTATGGTTTCTACTCGTACCTGGGATAGAACCACGGACCTCAATGCAAGTGTTGAGTGTGCTATCAAATAAGCTACAGCCCCTCATAGTGAAACATTTCGTTTAATAAATTATTCGAACTGCACACCAGTCTACTTTTCCACAGTTTGTATCACCATGTTATTGAGAACCTTGCAATATATCATTGCATGTGCAGTAATATCCATTTCTTCACCCTACCTTGGTGGGAAATCACTAATGTCAGTCAAGATGCTCATTATTTATACTGTTTTTGTATTATAAAGAACATCACAGACTCTTGATCAAAGAAATAATACCAGAATATCGTCATGCAAACAATGAATTGATTATTCATACAATTTAACATTGCCAGGGAGTCT
>NC_091382.1:8726612-8751612 GCF_038502225.1 Cherax quadricarinatus
CCTCTTCACTGACCACTACTGGGTCCTCCCTCTTCCTGCTCCATGAGCTTTATCATACCTCGTCTTAAAACTATGTATAGTTCGTGTGTGTGTGTGTGTATGTGTGTGTGTGTGTGTGTGTGTGTGTGTGTGTGTGTGTGTGTGTGTGTGTGTGTGTGTGTGTGTGTGTGTGTGTGTGTGTGTGTGTGTGTGTGAAAGAGGACTTGTTGAGAGGTGAGTGCATGTGTAGGAATGTCAACCTTTTATTTCCGTCCTCACCTTTGTAGGGTGAGTCACAGGGAATCTGACTGACTTTGATATTCCAAGAACGAGTCACGTTGGACAGAGAGCGGTCCACCGTCACCCTGATCGGTCCACCAGCTGGGTCCACGTTGACGTACACTGCGGGACACATCCATTTATGCATTAAATATACATATTATTTTAAGGATAAGAGTCAATGGGAGAGATAAGCTCACACTATTATAAATTCTGATAAGACAAGCAAACCATGGAACGGGTGGGGTTTGAACCCATGGCGAGTGAGTTTCCACTCATTTTATGAAGACACACAAAACTGAGGCGATTAATACAATACTGACATTTTGGTAGGTAAAAGGACACGGATGTAACTAATTCTGGCAACGTTTCGCTCTCCAGGAGTTTGTCTATATTAGACACTGACTACATTAGACACTGTCTATATCAGACGTTGTCTATATCAGACGCTGACTATATTAGACATTGACTATATTAGACATTGTCTACATCAGAGACACACAGATCTACCTGGGTGGAAGGTACGTAACTTCCACCCACGCAGGTAGATCTGTTTGTGACTTAATAACGTCTACTATGTGGTCGAAACGTTTTCAGTAAAGAATCACACTGTACTGCTTATGTGTTTATATTACCACTGTGTCGGTATTTATACCATTTATTTCCAAATATGTCCATGGGGAAGTGGAACAGAATTTTTCCTCCGTAAGTCATGAGTGTAGTAAAGAGGCGACTAAAATGCCGGGAGCAAAAGGCTAGTAACCCCTTCTCCTGTATACATTACTAAACTTAAAAAGAGAGAAAGAGTAACCTTTCCTTGTCTCTTTTTGGTTCACCCTGCCTCGGTGGGATACGTCCAGTTTGTTAAAAGATGTCTTAGTGTTTGCTGAAGTATCTTTCTAAACCAAAGTTGTACTTACTGTGTTGTCCATCGTTGGATCCACAGATCCTGGGAACGGATGAGGATGGAGTGATGGTAAGGAAGTCTGTAATACAGTTGCCATCAGCGTCTGGCTGCGCCAAGTCGAAGTCCAGGAAGTCGAGACGCAGTTGACAGATGTTCGAGTTGACGCGGTTGACGGTCAGAGTACAGGTGCCAGCACCTGAGTCCATACCGCTGTAGCTGGGGTTCACGAAGTATGTGTTGTTGTAGCTGGTTGAACTCCCGCAGCTACGGAGTGCTGTAACGAGGCGAGTCAAAGGAACCTTATCATTTAAAATAGATTCAAGGATACGAGTCAGACCAGGACGTATATAGATTCAAGGATACGAGTCAGACCAGGACGTATATAGATTCAAGGATACGAGTCAGACCAGGACGTATATAGATTCAAGGATACGAGTCAGACCAGGACGTATATAGATTCAAGGATACGAGTCAGACCAGGACGTATATAGATTCAAGGATACGAGTCAGACCAGGACGTATATAGATTCAAGGATACGAGTCAGACCAGGACGTATATAGATTCAAGGATACGAGTCAGACCAGGACGTATATCATACAACACCCACAACCCGGGGGCCACCGCCGGGTCACCATCTGGAGAAGACCGGGGCCGGAAGTACCGGCAAATCCCTAATGAATGAATGACGTATATCAGGGTTCACTCTCTTCAGTTATATTATTATCTAGAATATAAAGTCACAATACCATGACTGGAACAATACACAAATAACCCGCACAGAGGAGAAACTTATGACATTTCGGTCCGATTTGGTACATTAACTGGTCCAAGCCGGACCGAAACGTCGTCACAATCTTTTCTGTCTCATGTGAAGCTTATTCGTACATTATTATATAAATGATTTAGAAAATTAACAAGTAGTTCAATGCGACATTTGGGTATGTTTCTTGAGGCAACGTTTCGCCAACGAGTGTCTATCAGTCCACTACAGAGAAGAACGGAGGAATATTCAGAGAACTTTGAGGGAATCAGTCCCTCAGCCTCGAGATGATGTGTTCAGTCCATCATCACTGCTAAAAGCAGGCTGAGGGACTGATTATCTCAAACTTTCTTTTTACGTATTCCATAGTTTTTCTCAATATTTGATTGATGAAGCCACTGGCTGACTGTAGCAATCAAAAAAGGCACCCAATTAGTCTTTATATAAATATCTCATTCAACTACAGATGAACATAAAAAAGAGGAACACTGCTGGAGGCCTACTGGCCCATACTAGGCAGGTTCTCAAAACCAAACCCACTAACAAAACCATTTGCCCAACCCATTTTCAATAAGCCTTAATAACTCTATTAACTCAAGATGTTAGTTGCGACGTTAATTAAGGGGTAACTCACCTATGCAGCAGACGCCGTAACCTTTGGCGCACTTGCCCGACGCTATACCGCTGGTTTTAGTACATTCTTTGGCAGGTACACAGGTTCCCATGGCCAGCACTGGATCGTTAGTGGCACACATGTCTGGCTGGATCTTCAGCAGCACCACCAATACTGTATCACACACACACACACACACAATGAATGACGTATATTGTACTGTGAACGAAAGACTAACACACAAGTGAACAATGTTGGTAAGGGTAAGAGTGTTAACAAAGTGTATCTCACGCGGGTAAATATTGTGGGTGAGAAGTATGTTAAACTAGGATGTATGTTAAAACACTAGGAAATATGCTAACAGTAGAAAATATATTAACAGACTAGGAAGCATTCTAACAGACTACGAAGTATGCCAAGAGACTAGAAAATGTATTAACAAACTAGGAAGCATGCTAACAGACTAGGAAGTAAGCTAACAGAGTAGAAAATGTGTTAACAAACTAGGAAGCATGCTAACAGACTAGGAAGTAAGCTAACAGACTAGGAAGTATGCTAACAGACTAGGAAGTAAGCTAACAGACTAGGAAGTAAGCTAACAGACTAGGAAGTAAGCTAACAGAGTAGAAAATGTGTTAACAAACTAGGAAGTATGCTAACAGACTAGGAAGTAAGCTAACAGACTAGGAAGTAAGCTAACAGACTAGGAAGTAAGCTAACAGAGTAGAAAATGTGTTAACAAACTAGGAAGTATGCTAACAGACTAGGAAGTAAGCTAACAGACTAGGAAGTAAGCTAACAGACTAGGAGGTAAGCTAACAGAGTAGAAAATGTGTTAACAAACTAGGAAGTATGCTAACAGACTAGGAAGTAAGCTAACAGACTAGGAAGTAAGCTAACAGACTAGGAAGTAAGCTAACAGACTAGGAAGTAAGCTAACAGAGTAGAAAATGCATTAACAAACTAGGAAGTATGCTAACAGACTAGGAAGTAAGCTAACAGACTAGGAAGTAAGCTAACAGACTAGGAAGTAAGCTAACAGACTAGGAAGTAAGCTAACAGAGTAGAAAATGTGTTAACAAACTAGGAAGCATGCTAACAGACTAGGAAGTAAGCTAACAGAGTAGAAAATGTGTTAACAAACTAGGAAGCATTCTAACAGACTAGGAAGTAAGCTAACAGAGTAGAAAATGTGTTAACAAACTAGGAAGCATGCTAACAGACTACGAAGTATGGAAAGAGACTAGAAAATGTTAACAAACTTCAAGGGCAAACAAAATATTTTATGAAAAAAACTGGTCAAAATGATAGCCAGATGATGAAGCTTCATTTAGGTTCATCATTATCTTACATGCTGCCTAGTCTCAAAAAAATCACACGACCTACTGACATGACTTCACAATAATTTTACTCTAGAGAAGAAATTAATATCGAAAAATAATCTTCCATTGTGTCTTGTAAATTATCATCAAGATTCTAACAATAGGTTACTTCTCTTAAAAGGCCTGACCCTGTAAAATAGCCTACTTAAATTGTATAAATCATCCTCAAGACAGCCTAGTCACACGACATGATCTGAATTTCGCATTTCTGTCTTTGGAGACGTTATCTGCACAATTTACAAACAGAAGATGAATCTGAAAATGGTATCCCCCTCAGGGGAGGTTCCTAGACGCTGGAGAGGGGCTCTTGATCAAGGGAATTGGATCTCTGCTCCGGTTCCCTGAACTAAGCCTGAATACCTTCCATCCCAACCACATGCGCTGTATAATCCTACAGGTTTAGCGCTCCCCATGATAATAATAATAATAATAATAATAATAATAATAATAATAATAATAATAATAATAATAATAATAATAATAATAATAATAATAATAATAATAATGGTATACAATATCGACAGATTAATAAGTAAAATACATGTGTAACAGGTATCTCTATTCCGAAAATTTCACTAACACAGTAGGCTTCTTCAGTCGAGTACAGAAGAGTTAGCAGAAGCAGTAGAGATGTGGAGACGATGTAATCAGTCGATCACTCTTGAAGACGTAAGCATGACTCACGAAATCGTAATTACACGATTGTAAACAAACCATACCACGGGTGGGGTTTGAACCCGCGGTCAGAGAGTCACAAAATTCCAGACCGTCGCGTTAGTCACTAGACCAGCTAGCTTCTAATAAGATTCATCCAACTTGGTATATTTATACACCATAGGAAGGTTAGCATAGGCACCACTGTGACCACAAATCCAAGTTTTTACAGACGAATCTCCCGCTAGCATGGCAGTGACGAACTCTAGCTTAAGTCCCCTCAAAGCCGTCAACATGACTCAGGAAATCGTAATGACACGATTGGCCCAGTGGCTAACGTGACGGTCTGGAGTTTTGAGACTCTGTGGGTTCAAACCCCACCCGTGGTATGGTTTAAAGACGTAGTTTTGAGGTGGTCAGTCTCTCAGAATGGAGAAGAGTTATGCTCCATAGTCTGGAATATAACTCTTCTCCAGGCTGAGGGATTGACCAGCTCAGAACCACGTCTTCAAGGGTAAATGGACTGATTACATCGTCTTCACATCTCTACTGTTTCTGCTGATTCTTCTGTACTCGACTGAAGAAGCCTACTGTGTAGATGAAACGTTGCAAAATAAAGATACCTAACTGTTGCACATGTGTCTTAGTTATCCACAAACAAGAGATAATCTCACATTTGTCGTTTCTCTCAGTGGTAGGAAGAGCAGTTACATTTTCCTGTTGGTGTGATCCCACGCCCTCCTGGTGGTCAAGCTCTGAGGGTGTCATTATAGAAACTCCCACGCCCTCCTGGTAGTCAGGTTCTGAAGGTGTCATTAGAGCAACGTCCACGCCCTCCTGGTGGTCAAGCTCTGAGAGTGTCATTATAGCAACGTCCACGCCCTCCTGGTGGTCAAGCTCTGAGGGTGTCATTATAGCAAGGTCCACGTCCTCCTGGTGGTCAAGCTCTGGGGGTGTCATTATAGCAACGTCCACGTCCTCCTGGTGGTCAAGCTCTGGGGGTGTCATTATAGCAACGTCCACGTCCTCCTGGTGGTCAAGCTCTGGGGGTGTCATTATAGCAACGTCCACGTCCTCCTGGTGGTCAAGCTCTGGGGGTGTCAATATAGCAACGTCCACGCCCTCCTGGTGGTCAAGCTCAGAGGGAGCCGCTATGACAACGCTCACAATGAGTCCCAACGCCCATGTTAATCCGACTCTGCCTCCTTGAATCTGTGGGTGGAATGGGTGACGTCTGAAGCTCAGCTAGGATGAGCGACATCCGCTTCATAAATAACAAATTATAAACCTTTATTCCGCATGAAATTATATAGGTAAACAGATGATGTTTTACACTGATGGTAAAAAAAACACACTAGCCATGCAGTGTTACACTGAAGAATAAAGCACTTGTACAAATGTTTCCTGACAGTGACGGGTCATATGATGACCCGCCAGCTGATTCTCAAGAAGAGGAGAATTACTGAGGATGGAGAAGTCGGTAAAGGCTACTTTTGTAAAGTAAAAGGACACAAGTGCAACTAATGTGACATTTATTGTGGCAACGTTTCGCTCTCCAGGAGCTTTATCAAGCCATTGGCTTGATAAAGCTCCTGGAGAGCGAAACGTTGCCACAATAAATGTCACATTAGTTGCACTTGTGTCCTTTTACTTTACATATTGTCGGTAATTCTACCAACTTTATTACAAAGGCTACTTTTGTTTTGCTTGTTTTTCACTGAGATTTGAATGCTAGAATGATGACCATCACATATACACATACACACTAACACCTAAATTTCAGAAAGCAGTCACTGGGAGACTTGAAACTTGAGGTTTGCGAAGCATAATCATCATTGATAAGTAAGGTACATGTGACACGGTTGGTTATCTTTATTTTTGAAGACGCCTACTGTGTACGTGAAGCGTTTCAGCACTGAAGATACTCATTTGTTGGACATGTCTTACTCATCAGCTTGTCAGTAATTTGTACCATTTTCAACATAACCATCATTACTTAGGAAATCGTAATAACACGGCTGAAAATAAATCACACAACTTATAGAGTTCCAACCATGGGTTCGATTCCTACCCGTTCGCTGACTTGATAACCAGCATTGTCCTCGAAGATCCCAAGGCTCAGCTCTCCCATTCTGTTCCCAGTATGCATCAATGACTTACCAGAGAATATAAACTACAAGGGCGAACAGACTCCTAGGAAGGCTAGATTTCTAGGGTGGATGGATAGTCTCCTGGGGCGATTAGATTCCTAGGGTGGACAGACCTTCAGCTTGGATAGCTTCCTACGGGTCACTATTCATGGATGATAGCACAATAATGAGAAACGTACAAACGTGTAGAAGAGTGGGCGAAACTGCGTGAGACAGAAAAAACAAAGAAAGTTGTAAAAAAAATGTGGTTGCTTAACTACAACCCTGTTAATCAACTGATCAACCAGGCTACGGCAACTTATAGCAAGCAAGTCAACGTAACCATCTAGTCCCAGTTGATTAAGCATATCGTGCAGAAATTTGTCTAGTTTTCCCCCGAAAGCTTCAAGCCCAGCACCGGCAATATTTCTTACGTCTTCTGGTAGAAGGTTGAAGAATCTGGGGACAGCGGATGCTGACAGAGTTCTCTCATTGTGTTTATGACATCCATTTCCTTAATTAGACTTTTGTCAGGGGCCAGGAAAACATCTCTTGGCCCCTCTACGTAGAGAACTATATGTTTGAAAGCCGATGATCACAGTACTATCTTGGAATCCTTTTAAAACGCAACACGGTGATGACAATCAATAAATGCTTTACAATCAGCATGTCTTTCATACACACGGTGATGGCAGCCTACCTTCATGACGACGTCTATGCTGCGCTCATCCACTGCTCACACCTGTCACTTCCAGTGCTAACTGATGGAATAACGTTGTAACGGCTCTCTTAAATACTTTATAGCGTCTGTAAAGAAAAATTACTATTTAGTCACGTCGTCTTATAGACGAAGTGGGTGAACACCCCTACAACCCCTCCGCTCCCCTGGTAAACACTGCTGATGTAAACAAACCCTCTGCTGTACACACTTCTGTGCGGTCGTACAAATATGGAGCACCAGTATCAGTACAACTCATGATCTATTTGGCATGCCTCAAGAGTCAGGTCAGAGCAAGATTCGTCAGGAAACAGGACAAGTGTTCCCTGACGCGGGTTTTAGTTAAATGATGACTCGCGGCTGGAGCTTTAGGGCGTCTGAACGAGGGCTTCCACTACCTCA
The DNA here is from genome assembly GCF_038502225.1 of Cherax quadricarinatus. Classification (NCBI taxonomy): domain Eukaryota; kingdom Metazoa; phylum Arthropoda; class Malacostraca; order Decapoda; family Parastacidae; genus Cherax; species Cherax quadricarinatus. Next base: position 8,734,437 of record NC_091382.1, read on the forward strand.
AGAGTGTCGTGGACTACGATGCCTCTGTACCCTTGGCTCTTCATCAAAGGAGATTCAAGTTTGTTATTGATATATACGAAGAATTCTGAGCTAAACAACAAAAAGGCACAACACCCTGAGTGGAAAATACACAAATAAACCCCCACATAGGAGACAGAAGAACAAATGTCCAAGTCGGACTTTTCGGTCCGACTTGGACCATTTGCAAAGTCACAAAGTTACATAGCATTCTGAGTAAACTTAGTAACCATGATTTTCTATTTTTTTAGCTAACATACGTGTAAATTTTACCTTATTCCTAGTAATGACCCTCGTATTGTAGATAGTCTTAATGACCCTCGTGTAGTAGATAGTCTTAATGACCCTCGTGTAGTAGATAGTCTTTTTAGTATGATAATAAGATGTTATCTTCATTGTAGAATAATAAGAAAATATTATAACCTTTATATTATAATAATAAGGTAAAAGGACCCCAATGGAAATAAGTCACTCTGTCTGACTTTTTTGGGTTATCCCAGGTTCTGTACACATATGCTGCTATGTATGATAATTCTATGTAACTGTATTTGTGTATACCTGAATAAATTTACTTACTTACTTAACAATAGAATTGACATGATCCCTTTACTCATATATGACAACATGTCATATTTCCAACAGAGCGTTCAAAATTGACCTTAATAAAGGGCAGTATCGAGGATGAAATTCGAAAAAAAATCTATCTTCTGAAGACCGTAGCTAATGCAACCTACATAACGAACTTCGTAATAGCAGGAAAGACATGAGAAAAAGAAGAGTCATTCGCTGGAGAAATGGGAGATAATGGGAAAGTTAACAAAGCCATAAAATGAGAAATTCAGACATATCGCCGAGTATGATGAGGAATCTGACTGAAATCACCACATGGCTCACTAGACCCTGATAGTCTTTACCAGATGGCTCACTAGAATCTGATGGTTTCCACCAAATGGCTCACTTGAGCCTGATGGCCTTTACCAAATGGCTAATTATGCCCTGAAAACCTTCACAGATGGTTCACTAGATCATCAAAGTTTCCAACAGATGGTTCTAAACCCTCAAAGTCTACTACAGATGGTTCACTAGACCACCAAAGTCTCCGCCAGATGGCTCACTACACCATGAATACCTTCACAGATGGCTCACTAAACAATAAAACTAGCTAAACCTTATCACCTCTAATTAGAATTACAAAATCAAAACCTGGAAAAATCTTCAAAAGAATCAAGAATTCCTCTATGACGTAAATTATTTTTAAATCCGACAAGTTGAAGAATTAGACACTTTGGCAACATTTGGGAATTTTTATTGTGGAAACGTTTTGCCAACAAGTGGCTTCCTCAGTCCGGTACAGAGACGGTGGAAGGAGTGTGAGGTAATCAGTCCTTCAGCCTTGAGTCAATGTGTCCTACATCCAGACATTTTATGACTATGTAATTTTCACCTCCGCCAGCTGGACGGCCTCCGCCAGCTGTAGATCCTCCGCCAGCTGGAGGGCCTCCTCCAGCTGGATGGCCTCCGCTAGCTGGAGGACCTCCGCCAGCTGGACGGCCTCCGCCAGCTGGAGGGCCTCAGCCAGCTGTAGATCCTTCGCCAGCTGGAGGACCTCTGCCAGCTGGACGGCCTCCGCTAGCTGGAGGACCTTCGCCAGCTGGAGGACCTCCGCCAGCTGGACGGCCTCCGCTAGCTGGAGGACCTTCGCCAGCTGGAGGACCTCCGCCAGCTGGACGGCCTCCGCCAGCTGGAGGACCTCCGCCAGCTGGAGGACCTCCGCCAGCTGGAGGGCCTCCGCCAGCTGGAGGGCCTCCGCCAGCTGGAGGACCTCCGCCAGCTGGAAGATCTCCGCCAGCTGGAGGGCCTCCGCCAGCTGGAGGACCTCCGCCAGCTGGAGGGCCTCCGCCAGCTGGAGGACCTCCGCCAGCTGGAGGACCTCCGCCAGTTGGAGGACCTCCGCCAGCTGGAGGGCCTCCGCCAGCTGGAGGACCTCCGCCAGCTGGAGGACCTCCGCCTCTCGTTATTGACTCGGCTGTCTCGTTATTGACTCGGCTGTCTCGTTATTGACTCGACTGTCTCGTTATTGACTCGGCTGCCTCGTTATTGACTCGGCTGTCTCGTTATTGACTCGGCTGTCTCGTTATTGACTTTGCTGTCTCGTTAATGGCATGACTCTCGTTATTGACTCGGCTGTCTCGTTATTGACTTGGTTATCTCGTTATTGACTCGGCTGTCTCGTTATTGACTCGGCTGTCTCGTTATTGACTCGGCTGTCTCGTTATTGACTCCGCTGTCTCGTTAATGGCATGACTCTCGTTATTGACTCGGCTGTCTCGTTATTGACTCGGCTGTCTCGTTATTGACTCGGCTGTCTCGTTATTGACTCGACTGTCTCGTTATTGACTCGGCTGTCTCGTTATTGACTCGGCTGTCTCGTTATTGACTCGGCTGTCTCGTTATTGACTCTGCTGTCTCGTTAATGGCATGACTCTCGTTATTGACTCGGCTGTCTCGTTATTGACTCGGCTGTCTCGTTATTGACTTGGTTATCTCGTTATTGACTCGGCTGTCTCGTTATTGACTCGGCTGTCTCGTTATTGACTTGGTTATCTCGTTATTGACTCGGCTGTCTCGTTATTGAATCGGCTGTCTCGTTATTGACTCGGCTATCTCGTTATTGACTCGGCTGTCTCGTTATTGACTCGGCTGTCTCGTTATTGACTCGGCTGTCTCGTTATTGACTCGGCTGTCTCGTTATTGACTCGGCTGTCTCGTTATTGACTCGGCTGTCTCGTTATTGACTCGGCTGTCTCGTTATTGACTCAGCTGTCTCGTTATTGACTAGCGGGGTAAAAATCAATAAAAATAATCTTTACGTTATTATCCAGCAACTTTATGATCCTGAGTTAAAAACAAGTGTAATTTACTTGTTTATTTTGTTTCTATAAAGAATAATAATAATAATAATAATAATAATAATAATAATAATAATAATAATAATAATAATAATAATAATATTATTATTATTATTATTATTATTATTATTATATTATAATTATTATTACTATTAAGGTTACTCTTGTTGTTGCTGATATCATTATAATCATCATCATTATCAACATCATTTTATGGAATGTCGTATTAAAGAGTGAAAAAATATTAATGGAATATAGAGAGGAGTGTGTGTGTACTCACCTAGTTGTACTCACCTAGTTGTACTCACCTAGTTGTACTCACCTAGTTGAGGTTGCGGGGGTCGAGTCCGAGCTCCTGGCCCCGCCTCTTCACTGATCGCTACTAGGTCACTCTCCCTGAGCCGTGAGCTTTATCATACCTCTGCTTAAAGCTATGTATGGATCCTGCCTCCACTACATCGCTTCCCAAACTATTCCACTTACTGACTACTCTGTGGCTGAAGAAATACTTCCTAACATCCCTGTGATTCATCTGTGTCTTCAGCTTCCAACTGTGTCCCCTTGTTACTGTGTCCAATCTCTGGAACATCCTGTCTTTGTCCACCTTGTCAATTCCTCTCAGTATTTTGTATGTCGTTATCATGTCCCCCCTATCTCTCCTGTCCTCCAGTGTCGTCAGGTTGATTTCCCTTAACCTCTCCTCGTAGGACATACCTCTTAGCTCTGGGACTAGTCTTGTTGCAAACCTTTGCACTTTCTCTAGTTTCTTTACGTGCTTGGCTAGGTGTGGGTTCCAAACTGGTGCCGCATACTGTGTGTGTGTGTGTGTGTGTGTGTGTGTGTGTGTGTGTGTGTGTGTGTGTGTGTGTGTGTGTGTGTGTGTGTGTGTGTGTGTGTGTGTACTCACCTAATTGTGGTTGCAGGGGTCGAGACTCAGCTCCTGGCCCCGCCTCTTCACTGATCGCTACTGGATCCTCTCTCTCTCTGCTTCCTGAGCTTTGTCATACCTCTTCTTAAAACTATGTATGATTCCTGCCTCCACTACTTCACTTGCTAGGCTATTCCACTTGCTGACAACTCTATGACTGAAGAAATACTTCCTAACGTCCCTGTGACTCGTCTGAGTCTTCAGCTTCCAGTTGTGACCCCTTGTCCCTGTGTCCCCTCTCTGGAACATCCTATCTCTGTCCACCTTGTCTATTCCCCGCAGTATCTTGTATGTCGTTATCATGTCTCCCCTTCCTTATTAAGGTATCGGAACGCTATTCTCAGGTTTGCCAGGCGCCCGTATGCTGCAGCGGTTATTTGGTTGATGTGTGCCTCCGGTGATGTGCTCGGTGTTATGGTCACCCCAAGGTCTTTCTCCCTGAGTGAGGTCTGTAGTCTTTGTCCACCTAGCCTATACTCTGTCTGCGGTCTTCTTTGCCCCTCCCCAATCTTCATGACTTTGCATTTGGCTGGATTGAATTCGAGAAGCCAGTTACTGGACCACATGTCCAGCCTGTGTGTGTGTGTGTGTGTGTGTGTGTGTGTGTGTGTGTGTGTGTGTGTGTTCTCAATTGTACTCATCTAATTGTAATTGCAGGGGTCGAGACTCAGCTCCTGGCCCCGCCTCTTCACTGAACGCTACTAGGTCCTCTCTCTCCCTGCTCCATGAGCTTTATCATGTCTCGTCTTAAAGCTATGTATGGATCCTGCCACCACTACATCACTCTTCAGGTTGTTCCACATCCTGACCACTCTATGACTGAAGAAATGCTTCCTAACATACTTGTGGCTCATCTGAGACTTCAGCTTCCAAGAGTGACCCCTTGTTTCTGTGTCCCATCTCTGGAACATCTTGTCTCTGTCCACTTTGTCTATTCCACGCAGTATTTTGTATGTCGTTATCATGTCTCCCCTATCCCTCCTGTCCTCCAGTGTCGTCAGGCCGATTTTCCTCCCTCAACCTTTCTTCATAGGTCATTACCCTTAGCTCTGGAACTAACCTTGTCGCAAACCTTTGCACTTTCTCTAATTTCTTAACGTGCTTGACTCGGTGCGGGTTCCAAACTGGTGCTGCATACTCCAGTATGGGTCTGACGTACACGGTTTACAGTGTTTTGAAAGATTCCTTATTTAGGTATCGGAATGCTAATCTCAGGTTTGCCAGGTGCCCATATGCTGTAGCAGTTATCAGGTTGATGTGTGCTTCGGGAGACGTGTTCGGTGTTATACTCACGCCAAGATCTTTCTCCTCGATCGAGGATTGCAGTCGTTGGCCACTTAGCCTATACTCTGTCTGCGGTCTTCTTTGCCCTTCTCCGATCTTCATGACTTTGCATTTGGCAGGGTTGAATTCGAGAAGCCAGTTGCTGGACCAGGTGTCCAGCCTGTCCAGGTCTCTTTGAAGGCCTGCCTGATCCTCATCTGATTTAATTCTCCTCATTAACTTCACATCATCTGCGAACAGGGACACCTCTGGGTCTATCCCTTCCATCATGTCGTTCACATATACCAAAAATAGCACTGGTCCTAGGACCGACCCCTGTGGGATCCCGCTCGTCACAGGTCCCCACTGTGATACCTCATCACGTACCATGACTCGCTCTTGCCTCCCTGTCAGATATTCTCTGATCCATTGAAGTGCCCTTCCCGTTATACGCGACTAATCTTCTAGTTTCTGCACTAAACTCTTGTGAGGAGCTGTGTCGAAGGCCTTCTTGGAGTCCAAGAAAATGTAATCAACCCACCCCTCTCTCTCGTGTCTTACTTCTCTTAATTTATCGTAAAACTCTAGAAGGTTTGTGACACAGGATTTGCCTTCCATGAAACCGTGCTGGTTGTCATTTATACTTTTGTTCCGTTCCAGGTACTCCACCACTCTCCTGATAATCTTCTCCATGACTTTGCATACTTTACACGTCAGTGACACAGGTCTGTAGTTTAGCGCCTCTTTTCTGTCTCCTTTTTTTTTAAAATGAGAACTATATTTGCCAGCTTCCATATCTCAGGTAGTTTCCCAGTTTCAAGGGATGTGTTGAAGATTATGGTTAATGGGACACACAGCATTTCTGCTCCTTTTTGTAAGGACCCACGGGGAGATGTTTTCCGATCCCATTGCCTTTGAGGTATCAAGGTCACTTAGCAGCTTCTTCACCTCCTCCTCAGTTGTGTGTATGTCATCCATCACTTGTTGGTGTATTCCCTGTTGGTGTCCCTCCCCCGTCCTGTCTTCGCAGAGTCTTTCCTGTCTCCACTGTGAACACTTTCTTAAATCTCTTGTTGAGCTCCTCGCATACCTCTTGATCGTTTCTTGTGAGTTCCTCACCTTCTTTTCTCAGCCTCATCACCTGGTCTTTGACTGTTGTTTTTCTCCTAATGTGGCTATACAGCAGTTTCGGGTCAGACTTGACTTTTGATGCTATGTCGTTTTCATACTGTCGCTGGGCCTCCCTCCTTATCTGTGCATACTCGTTTCTGGCTCTTCGACTGATCTCTTTATTTTCCTGGGTCCTTTGCCTTTTGTACCTTTTCCATTCTCTAAGGCACTTAGATTTTGCCTCCCTACACCTTCGGGTAAACCAAAGACTCACTTTGGTCTTCCCATTAATTCTGTTGCCCTTGGGAACAAACCTTTCCTTTGCCTCCTTGCATTTTGTTGCTACATATTCCATCATTTCGTTTACTGACTTTCCTACCAGTTCTCTGTCCCACTGAACCTCCTCATACCTGTGTAGTCCCCCCTTTTATAGTTTGACTTTTCCCAATCGACTCCTGTTACCCTCTCCACTTGCAGCTCTACTAGATAATCAAAACTCAGAACCATGTGATCGCTAGCTCCAAGGGGTCTCTCTTATGTGATGTCCTCAATGTCTGAACTGCTCAGGGTGAACACAAGGTCCAGTCTTGCTGGTTCATCCTCCCCTCTCTCTCTGGTAGTGTCCCTGATGTGTTGATGCATGAGGTTTTCCGGTACCACATCCATCATCTTGCCTCTCCATGTGTCAGGACCCCCGTGAGTCTCCAGGTTTTCCCAGTCAATCTCCCAATGGTTGAAATCACCTATAACCAGTAGCTTTGCTCTGCACGACTGAGCTCTTCATGCCATCTCAGCCTGTGTGTCCACCCTCGCTGTGTTGTTCTCTTCATATTCCTCTCTTGGCCTCCTGCAGTTCTGTGGTGGGTTATACATCACTACAATGACTACCTTATGTTCCCAGGACTGAATTATAGCTACTAAGTAGTCCCTTTCTCCAATCTCGCCCATGCCTTCCATTTCCTCAAAATCCCATCGGTTTTTTATGAGTAGTGCAACCCCTATTCCCCCTCTGCTTCTTCTGTCTTTCCTCAGGATCTGATATCCCGGTGGGAAGACTGCATCTGTTATTGTCTCAGTTTCGTTTCTGTGACTGCTATGATGTCTGGGGACTTCTCATTGAATGTTTCATGCCACTCCTCATATTTATTTGTTAATCCATCTGCGTTCATGAACCACACCTTCAACTTCTTATCTATCACGGTGGTCCTGGAAAAATATTGGGGTTGGGGGAGCGGGAGCACTGGAGGGGGCATATGGGGGTTTGCAGTGTGGGTGGGGTTTGTGATGGGGGTGAAGGCAGAGTGCCCTTGGGGAGCTGCTGTAGGGGTGGGGTTTGTGATGTGGGGGGTGGGAGGAGAGGGAACAGTGTGTGGGTTTTGGCTTAGATTGTTCATTTGCATTGGGGTTGTTGCAGTTTGGGCAGGGTTTGTGATGGGGAAGTGGGGGCAGAGTGCCCATAGGGGCTGCTGTAGGGGTGGGGTTTGTGATGTGGGGTGTGGAGGCAGAGGGAACAGTGTGTGGGTTTTGGTTTAGATTGGTCAGTTGCTTTGGGGCTGTCATGGTTGGAGTCCTTCTGCAGGTGTTTCTGTAAGGTGTGTTTGCCCTTCCACCTGAGTCTGGGTTCTGCTCATCTCCATCAATGTATCTCGTTCCTCCTTTTGTCTTTGCATCCTCTATCTCAGTATCATCCTTTCTTCTTGTGTTCTGTCACGATCGAGGTACACACTCCAGTACTCTGGTTTGTCCTTCAGTCATGCTTTCTCCTGCAGGATCCTGGTTCTAGATGATTCTGCCTTGAGGATTACTTTGACCAGCCGTTTCCTTCCACTCGCAAACCACCCAATTCTCCGAAAATTTGTCACCTGGGTCATGTCTCCCTCACCTATTGCTTTCATGATACCTTCAATCACTTTCTTCTCCTCCTGGTTTCTTTCATCGTAGGTTTCTCCGTCGACTTCTCGGAACCAGCAGACACTGACCTCTCCCTCTCCTCCCACTGTGTCTCCCTTTGTATCCTCTGAGGTGTTTTAGTTCATCCCATCGAAACGTTCCTGCCTTCATTCCCTGCCCTTGCGTGTGTATGTGTGTGTGTGTGTGTACTCACCTAATTGTGGTTGCAGGGGTCGAGACTCAGCTCCTGGCCCCGCCTCCTCACCGAGTGCTACTAGGACCTCTCTCTCCCTGCTCCATGAGCTTGATCATACCTCATCTTAAAGCTATGTATGGTTCCTGCCTCCACTACCTCACTTGTTACACTATTCCACTTCCTGACTACTCTATGACTGAAGAAATACTTCCTAACACCCCTTTGACTCATTTGGGTCTTCAACTTCCAATTGTGACGCTTGTTTCTGTGTCCCCTCTTAAGAACATCCTGTGTGTGTGTGTGTGTGTGTGTGTGTGTGTGTGTGTGTGTGTGTGTGTGTGTGTGTGTGTGTGTGTGTGTGTGTGTGTGTGTGTGTGTGTGTGTGTGTGTGTGTGTGTCTGTGTGTGTGCATCACTGACAGTGGCACAGGTTACCAGGAAGAAATTATCGTTCACCCGTTTCTCCGACAACCCAAACTGAAGTATACCGACCCTATGCTGTGTTATTTCCGCGTTATATTTCCACAGGTTTCATTTCTTTCTTCTGTGTGGTCGTCTTCCAGCAGCTTCTCCTGTGTTTATAAAATATAGGGATGCTCCCCTCCATCACCGTACTGTGTTTGGGAAAGCTTCTAAAGACTGTTTTGCTCGGTAGAAAGTGTGATGTTACCACCATGGTGACTGCTGCGGCTTCTGTTAATATTGCTGCTGTGGCTGTTGTTAGTCCTGCTACTGTGGCTGTTATTCATTTTGCTGTTGTGACATGTTCATATTGCGTCCGTATCTGCTGTTAATACTGCGTCCGTATCTGATGTTAATGCTGTTTCTGTCACTTTTGTTAATACTGCTTCCGTAACTGCTGTTAATACTGTTTCTGTGACTGCTGTTAATGCTGCTTCCGTAGCTGCTGTAAATGCTGTTTTTGTGGGATGAGCACAGGTTGAGCACAATAACAGCTCTGTCATCATATTATTAATGATAAACAATATATCTTTATTGCCGAAACGTTTCGCCAGCTCGGCAGGCTTGATTAGCGAAACAACTGTGCAACATTTGGGTATCTTTGCACAATACCTTGTCGATTTTCTGAACCACATTCCTACAATTCAATAAGCTTTTTCAGTTTGTATTCGACTGAAGAAGCCTTCCAGGTAGACGAAAAAATTAGTGGAGCAGCCGTTTCTGTATTTAAAATATAGCAGACTTAAGCATCAATGGCTCCTGGGTTAATGGTGCTAGATTCGGTGGTCTGTGTTATGGATCCTGAAGAAAGGTCATCTGACTGGTCTCTCGATCATACGTTAATGCGTTCGGTGGATCGTTAGCCGATTCGTAAAAATTTCGTTGTCCCTATTTGATTAGTTGTTGGTGTGGTAATCGTCAGATGGGTGAAGAGGATATCGTCCAGCATGTGGGTTGAAGAGCTAGGATAGCTTCCAGAGGTCGTCTTCCAGCAGAGCTGGAGTTAGGGATCTCTTAAGTGGCTAAAAGACACTAAGATAGGGAAAGGCATCGGTCACCACCGTCTCTACAAGCAGAGACAGTTACCACCACAACAATAACCAGTCACTAACTTCAGGCAAGCTCCTTTAGCGATAGGTAACCACCCGTACCCCACCAAGAGAGGATGAGTTCTTAACCTGTAGGGTAAGGGGTCCTGCCTCATCCCCAGCAGGAGAAAGTTGTGGTAGGGGGCGCAGACAGCTTCTGGCATCGTCTCTCAGGAAGAAAGTGTAAATATTGAGTCTAACTGTGTCTTGACACGACCACCTCTGTGTTCCACTGACATAAATCTGTTTCAGTAACGTTGTTTTGTGTATTCTGATGGTTTGACATGAGTGGTGCTGTTGTTACCGCTGGTGCTGTTGTTACTGCTGCTGCTGTTACTGTTGTTGTTGGTGCTGCTGTTGGTGGTATTGCTGGTGCTATTGCTACTATTTCTGCTGTTGTTACTGCTACTGCTGTTGTTGCTGCTGCTGTTGCTGATGCTCATATTGTTGCTACTTTTGTTGTTGGTGGTGTTGCTGGTGCTATTGTGGTTAGTGCTACTGTTGCTGTTACTGGTGCTGCTGTTGTTGTGATTAGTGCTGCTGTTGCTAATGTCACGGTTGCTGGTGCTACTGTTGCTGCCGCTGGTTCTCCAATTGCTGCTCCTGCTAGTGTTTCTGTTGTTGTTATGGTTAGTACTGCTGTAGTTAGTGTTACTACTACTAGTGCTGCTGTTGCTGCGACTGGTGTTGCTGTTTCTGTGGCAGGTGCTCCTGTGATCAATGCTGCTGTGTTTAGTGCTGTTGTTAGTAGGGTTGTTGCTGCTGTTGTTAGTGCTGCTGTTGTTAGGGTTGCTGTGCTGTGGTTAGTGCTGATGTTAGGGTTGTTACTGCTGGTGCTGCTGTGGTCAGTGCTGCTGTGGTCAGTGCTGCTGATGTTAGGGTTGTTGCTGCTGTGGTTAGTGCTGCTGTTGTTAAGGTTGTTGCTGCTGGTGCTGTTGTGGTTAGTGCTGCTGTTGTTGGCGTTATTGTTGCTGGTGCTGCTGCTGTTTCTGGCATCCTCAGCACAAACATCATCAAGGTACCCACATGTCGAAGAAAATGCTGAGTCAAGGTAAACAAAGCCAGAACGTTGATGCCTGTCCCAAGATCATGGACCTTCCTTGTCTGCCCCAAGATCAAGGACTCTCTTTATCTGCCCCAAGATCAAGGTCTCTGGTGAAGGCATCTTGATCCAAGAAACTGGAGCCACTTTCCTTCATCCTTGAATCAACCTACGTCTCATTCTTAAGGAGTTGTATGACTCCTGCGGATTTAGAGCTTTCTCTGGGATATAACGATTGTAGGCTTGCTGAATCGAGCCTATAAATGGTAAAATGGGTTTAAGGCCTATCTACCAGGCGGGGGTCATTTAAGTTGTATGTCCCCGGTTCACGATCAGTCAAGAATACTTGTATACCTAACACCGGGAGAAAATTCTGTGTAAATACACTTTATACACCTCTCGGTGTGCATACACTGAGAGACATACACCTCTCAGAACACACACACACACACACACACATCAGGAGCTAGAACTCGACCCCTGCAACCTCAACTAGGTGAGTACACACACACACACACACACACACACACACACACACACACACACACACACACACACACACACACACACACACACACACACACACACACACACACACAGCAAGGGGATCCTCTTGTACCATTTCTTTTCTGTATAGCAGTTAGGGAAATCACAGTCAGACTGACCAGTGAGCTAAACATCTGGTTCCTGGATGATGGCACAACAGCAGGTACAAAAGAGTCCCTCCTACATGACCTTACACAGGTAATGACACGGGGACAGGAAATGGGTCTCATCCTGAATCCATCCAAATGTGAAATCATTTCAGTCAGTCAACAAGTGATAAATGCAGTGAGATCCAAACTACCAGGAACATCAGTCATTGCCCCTACAAATAGCGTCTTGCTTGGAGCACCTCTGGGAAGCGATGCCATTGACACAATCCTCAGGAAGAAATTGGAAGAACTGAGAAGAATGGAACAACGAATAGGCAATCTGGACACCCACGATGCCTTGTACCTTCTCACAAAGTGCTTGAGTCTTCCCAGGTTGACATATTTCCTAAGATGTGCACCTTCATATAACCTTATACTGCACGAATATGACAGTATCCTGAGGCAGATTTTTACGAAAGTACTTAACCTTACTCTAGAAGACGGGCAGTGGAACCAAGCTACACTTCCAGTTAGACTAGGAGGCACTGGTGTCCGCAAGTCATCACAGATTGTGCTACCTGCTTTTCTGTCCTCATGTATTGCATCCAGAGGGCTTGTAGCAGCGATTCTCCCTGAACATCTTAGGTACAAAAGTTCATTGACGGAGCCATGATCTGGGATAATCTAACAGGCTCTGAAACCAGACCTGCTCCCCCCAACAACTACAAACAGTCGCACTGGGATGGCGCGATAGTGGAGAAAATAGCCTCAACAATGCTTCAGAGTGTGTCAGGGAAGGATAGAGCCCGCCTCCTGGCAGTGAGAGCTCCTCATGCAGGGGACTCTCTGTTGGCTGTTCCCAACTCCAGCCTTGGCACACGGCTCGACCCACAGACCATCCGCATTGGTGTTGCCCTTCGACTTGCCGCCCCTATTCTCGCCGAACACAGGTGTATTTGTGGCAGTGAAGCAGCAGACCGATTCGGGTACCATGGTCTTGAGTGCCGTAAATCCGAGGGAAAGATTGCAAGAGAGCCACCCCAACTATGCAGATCTGATGGCAGCCAGAAGCGTCCAGATGGCATCACCCTTCAAGTCTGGACAGACGGGTAGCAGGTGGTGTGGGACTATACATGTGCATCTACCATGGCTGATACCTATCTCCAGGAAGGAGGGGCAGCTGCCAGCTTCAGGGAGTCCCAAAAGTCTAGAAAATATGGAGAACTTGCCCATCATTATATGTTTGTTCCCATAGGCTCAGAGACCCTTGGCTCATGGGCAAAAGAATGCATCTAAGTTCCTTAAGTAGCTAGGCAAAAGACTCATCAGGGTAACTAGGGATCTCAGGGCAGCTAGTTTTCTGTTCCAGCGACTCAGCGCTGCTGTTCAGAGGGGTAATGCCTGCTGTATTTTGGGCACGCGCCCCAGTTCTGAAGACCTGGATGAGATTTTCGCATTGTAATCAGTGAATGGAGCGAAACAGAATAACTTCAAGAGTGTATCAGTCTGTAGTGGAAGGAAGGCGGGGTAGGGGTCGGCCTAGGAAGGGTTGGAGGGAGGGGGTAAAGGAGGTTTTGTGTGCGAGGGGCTTGGACTTCCAGCAGGCATGCGTGAGCGTGTTTGATAGGAGTGAATGGAGACAAATGGTTTTTAATACTTGACGTGCTGTTGGAGTGTGAGCAAAGTAACATTTATGAAGGGATTCAGGGAAACCGGCAGGCCGGACTTGAGTCCTGGAGATGGGAAGTACAGTGCCTGCACTCTGAAGGAGGGGTGTTAATGTTGCAGTTTAAAAACTGTAGTGTAAAGCACCCTTCTGGCAAGACAGTGATGGAGTGAATGATGGTGAAAGTTTTTCTTTTTCGGGCCACCCTGCCTTGGTGGGAATCGGCCAGTGTGATAATAATAATAAAATCAGTGACAAACACGTAACAATATGTACTAGACATGTATCTCTCACATCTCATATACTGTATATGCCATCTTTATGCCAACGGTGTAAAAAGATGGGGTGGTAGGGGAAGTGGAATATTCAAAAGGCTTCAGGAAGAAATTCAAATATTCTTCCTTGAAGCCTTTTTATCCACTTCTCCGAGGCTGTGGGTCCCACAATTTACACCAGAGGTGGACCCCATCCTATATACATACATACATATATATATATATATATATATATATATATATATATATATATATATATATATATATATATATATATATATATATATATATATATATATATATATATATATATATATATATATATATATATATATATATATATATATATATATATATATATATATATATATATATATATATATATATATATATATGACATTAGAGACAGACTAAAATAGTTATTTTTCACTTCTGATCAAAGTACAGGAGACAAACTAGCGTGCCTGGTCTCTATGGGATTATTGCGCCTGCATGTTTACCCAGCGTGTAAGCAAATCATGGCGACCTTGTTAGCTGAGACACACTTTCGAGATGACGCTGTAAGTTCGAGTAACACAGTGTATTGGCTTTGACTTCACCGTAGGCGGGTGGTCAGTAGGGGCTCGTGGTGGTCAATAGGTTTAACCTCCTTTGGAATGTAGGTATATAGGTCAAGCAAGCATTCGTGATGAATCGCTAACGGGAAGAGGTGCTTCAGATCACTTACCTGTCACTGTGTGTATGAGAAATACTAACGCAGAACCAGTAGTAAGTGGAATGTGACTTTAAACGTTATATAGAACTTTATTTTTTATTTTTTTAAGTGTTTCTTGCGCGATTCATAGCGACAGTTTGTGAATTTTGTCAGCGGTTAGACAAGCCTTGTGTAGAACCTTGCCTGTCTGGAATCTTTCCCCGTTTGGACTCTTGCCTGTCTGGAGCCTTGCTTATCTTAATCCCTGCCTATCTGTAGCCTGGCCTGTCTGTATATTTGCCTGTCTGGAGCCTTGTATATCTGTAGCTCTGCCTGTCTGTAGCCTTGCCTGTCAGAAATCTTGCCTGTCTTGCGTTTATATAAATTCTGAACAACAAAGGGGCCAACACTGACCCCTGTGGAACACCACTAGTGACGCGCTCCTACTCTGATTTCTCCCCATTGATGCAAACTCTCTGTTGCCTATCTGTCAACCACGCCTCTACCCAGGAAAAAAAATTTTCCTCACAATCCTTGCCTGTCAGGAGCCTTGCCTGACTTGTTGATAAGTGACTGTCTCAGGCTCTACCTGTCTCAGGCTCTACCTGTCTCAGGCTCTACCTGTCTCAGGCTCTACCTGTCTCAGGCTCTACCTGTCACTGTATACTTCTACACTGCTCAGTCTGAAGTGGTATCTGCTGCTGATTTTTTCGAAAAATTCATTAAAATGTGTCTCTTATCCAATATTCTGAGCACAAGTTCTTTCTATTTTCATATCCGTTCCTTGAGTTTTATAATAATGTCAACGTGGATACTTTTTTTGGAGGGGAATATAAGACAAAACACGAACGAGAAGAATCAGGAAGCTATCAATATTGCACTATCAACTATGCAACTCATCCTCAAACAGAAATGTGGTTTAACATATAGCCCAGTGACGTCAATCCCTGGTTGCATCTGTCACTTCTGGAGCTTTCAGCACCTCTCCTACCCAGCTGTGATGGAGTATATAAGAACGCATTGTGTTTTCCCCTGTACACTCAGACCACCGAGTCTATCACAGGTAAGCCACAAGTCTGCCGTGCACAGCCACAAACAGCCATGCCACCATGAACAAGAGACAAATACAAAACATTAACGACTGCAACCCAGTTACAGCTACTTGTGTCTTGTATCAGCTCCATCTTGCTTATTTTAAATCTGAAGTTCCAATGGACCGAGCGCGTCAGGATCTGTTGTAGGAGCAATATATATATATATATATATATATATATATATATATATATATATATATATATATATATATATATATATATATATATATATATATATGCTGTGCCGAATAGGCAGAACTTGCAATTTTGGCTTAAGTAGCAACGCTCATATTGCCATATAAGACGAGTGAAAATTTGTGTATGCAATAATCTTGCAAAAAACATTCTGAACCTAACGAAAAAAAATATATTTTATTGTGTTTCTTTAGCATTAAATTACTGTAAACGTATCTAAAATATATTTAGTTTGATTAGGCTAAAATAAATTGCGCTTGTTATAATAAGGTTAGGTAAGTTTTCTAAGATTCTTTTGGCGCAAAATTATAATTTTTTACATTAACATTAATGAAAAAATATATCTTTAAACGTATAAGAGAAAATTTTAGAAAATACTTAATTTTAAATGAGTTCTTGGTAATTGACCAGTTTTACATATTAGGCACGACATATATATATATATATATATATATATATATATATATATATATATATATATATATATATATATAGATATATATATATATATATATATATATATATATAACAGGAAACTGCAACACTAACAACGCCATCAAAAATAATAATAATAATAATAATAATAATAATAATAATAATAATAATAATAATAATAATAATCTTAAAGCCAATTCAAAGAAGAATATAAGACAGCATCCTAAGACAGAGGCAGGATCAGCGTTAACAGTAATGCAGCAGCTGCTAGAGCAGCAAGAACAGGAGACTCAGTAGCTGCATCTAGAAATGAAGCGGCAGCAGCATCAACAACTGCAGCAGCAACATCAACAGTAGCAGCAGCATCAACAGCAGCAGCAGCAGCAGCATCAATAGCAGCAGCAGCATCAATAGCAGCAGCAGCATCAATAGCAGCAGCAGCATCAACAGCAGCAGCAGCATCAATAGCAGCAGCAGCATCAATAGCAGCAGCAGCATCAATAGCAGCAGCAGGATCAGGAGATGATAATCAGTTTAGGTCAGGGAGGGATGCCTGTGTAGGAGTACAACTCTCCCCACAACTGTTGATACAACCCACTTTCTGCCAACAAAATTAACCAGTGTTGTCAGCGGCTTTCCCCAATACACACACACACATACACCAGCGCACAGGAGAAAGTTTTTATCCATATTTTTTACGAAGCAAAAGTAGGCTGCAGGAATATGTCGGCCAAACGCGTCCAAGAAATCAAACCCTACGGATATGTAAATCAAAATATGTTAGAACTGCGGCTAGCCAGGATTCAGTCCTACGTTACCATGCCCAGACCGATGAGAAAAGGACAAAGACTCTGAATCTCAAGGTTCTCCCTGAAGGTGTTTGAAAATCTTCTCGTACCACATGTATTTATATAACTCAAGATGTTTACCTGTTGAGAGTAACAGTTCCCAATCACCGTAAGCACTTAAATGCACGCCAACAGATCTAATTCCATTATTCAATATCACAAACGCAATCGAAGGAACAGTTACAAGCACCCACTCACACATTCCCAGCGCAGCCAGTTCACACTCACCTGGGAGACTCACGGTCCTTCTGGAGAAAGTAAACTATGGTTCTTCAGTCCTGGATGTTCCACCTACTATAAACACAGCCTCCTATTGTTTGGGAATGTTTGCTCAGGCGAGGCGACGCAAGTCGCTAGTCTCGTGGGTCATCAAATCATTAACAGATTTGAAGATTGAGACACTTATGCAGCATATGAGAATCTTTATTC
>NC_091382.1:8754112-8756612 GCF_038502225.1 Cherax quadricarinatus
ACCTAGACATCATATACACCCACGCTAACACTGTGTGTACACCAATACCTAGACACCATGTACACCCACATTTACACTGTGTGTACACCAATACCTAGACACCATGTACACCCACACTTACACTGTGTGCACACCAATACCTAGACACCATATACACCCACACTTACACTGTGTGTACACCAATACCTACACACCATGTACACCCACAGTTACACTGCGTGTACACCAATACCTAGACACCACGTACACCCACACTTACACTGTGTGCACACCAATACCTAGACACCATATACACCCACACTTACACTGTGTGTACACCAATACCTACACACCATATACACCCACAGTTACACTGCGTGTACACTAATACCTACACACCACGTACACCCACACTTACACTGTGTGTACACCAATACCTACACACCATGTACACCCACAGTTACACTGCGTGTACACTAATACCTACACACCACGTACACCCACACTTACACTGCGTGTACACCAATACCTACACACCATGTACACCCACAGTTACACTGCGTGTACACCAATACCTACACACCACGTACACCCACACTTACACTGTGTGTACACTAATACCTACACACCATATACACCCACAGTTACACTGCGTGTACACCAATACCTAGACACCATGTACACCCACAGTTACACTGCGTGTACACCAATACCTAGACACCATGTACACCCACAGTTACACTGCGTGTACACCAATACCTAGACACCATGTACACCCACAGTTACACTGCGTGTACACCAATACCTAGACACCATGTACACCCACAGTTACACTGCGTGTACACCAATACCTAGACACCATGTACACCCACAGTTACACTGCGTGTACACTAATACCTACACACCACGTACACCCACAGTTACACTGCGTGTACACTAATACCTAGACACCACGTACACCCACACTTACACTGCGCTACGTTGATTCTCATGTATTTTCGTTCCAGATATTTAATGTAAATAAACGTACAAGACCTAATCATGTGTTTTTTCAACCAATCATTTCAAATATCAACGACTGAAAATTGTAAAACTCTAAGAAGACTGAGGATGGAAGAACAAGAGGAGACATGATAACGACATACAAAATTCTCAGAGAATTTGATAGAGTGGATAGGGAAATGTTGTCGCATAGGGAAAAAAATAATTTATTGTGGGTACAGATGGGATTTAAAGGCACAGATGTGCCATAGAGATACTGGATATTGTGCTTAGGATGCTTGATGACCTGGGTGAAAAGATAGATGCGGAATCAATACGCAGTTTTAAGATCATGTATGACAGAGCCCACGAAACCATGAGGTAGCACTCTGTTATAGTTAAGAGGTGGGGACAGGAGCTGAAACACGACATCTCTGCAACCAAAAATAAGACTACACACAAATACACACACACACACGGTGGACCTAGTAGAGACCAGTGAAGTGGCGGGGCCAGGAGCTATAACTCGTCCCTGCAACCACAAATAGGTGAGTACACACACACACACACACACACACACACACACACACACACACACACACACACACACACACACACGAAGAGGTATGATAAAGCTCGTGGAGCAGGAAGAGTGACCTAGTAGCGACCAGTGAAGAGGCGGGGCCAGGAGCTATGAATCGACCCCTGCAACCACAATTAGGTGAGTACAGTTAGGTGAGTACACACACACACACATTTGATAACGACGTATAAAATACTGAGAGGAACTGACAAGGTGGACAGCGCCAGAGACGTTAGGAAGCATTACGTCAGCTTGAGAGTTGTCAGGAATCAAGAGAGTGAAGTAGTGGAGGCAGGATACATACACAGCCTTGCAAGGAAGTCCTATAAAGCTCTTGGAAAAGGGAGTGGATCTAGTAGCAACCAGCGAAGAGGAGGGGCCAGGAGCTATGACCCAACTTCTGCAACCACAAAGAATCATTATAACTCCACCAGTGTATGTGGCAGACAACAACATCATAGCTTGACCACTGTAAAATACCAAACACATACAATATACACATAAGACATGGAATTTTACAGTTAAGGTAAATGGACCAATACAAAACAACATCACAATAACAACACAGGATATAAGTAAACACACAACTTTCCAACTTGCTCATAGATGGCAGTACGAGCAGAGAGAAATATTTTTCAAATTAAGTTTATACTACCAGATAATACTGCTCGTGTATCATTAATGATTTATTTAAACCATTTGTTAGTGATACCCTGTTCTTGAAAGTTTGTATATAAGTCAGTTTTGGTCTCTATTAGAGTAGTAGAGAGAGAGAGAGGGAGAGAGAGAGAGAGAGAGAGAGAGAGAGAGAGAGAGCGAGCGAGCGAGAGAGAGAGAGAGAGAGAGGGAGGAGAGAGATGGAGAGAGAGAGAGAGAGAGAGAGAGAGAGAGAGAGAGAGAGAGAGAGAGAGAGAGAGAGAGAGAGAGAGAGAGAGAGAGAGAGAGAGAGAGAGAGAG
>NC_091382.1:8761612-8776612 GCF_038502225.1 Cherax quadricarinatus
TAACAGGGTATATATACACACAACCCGCAGGTTATTTATTCATAGTTCCAGCCACGGGTTTATGACTTTGCAATCTTCGTTTTAAGATATATTAATAAAACACAATAAAAGGTTTATTTAATTTTATTGTGTGACGTGAGAATTAAAAAAGTTCCTTGTGGAAGGAACGTGTTCTTAAAATACCATAAACCGTATAATGCGTCATCTAAATATTTATCTTTTTTTAGCACAACGGCCGTTTCCCACCGAGGCAGGGTGACCCAAAACAGAAGAAATACTTACATCATCACTCACTCACTCCATCACTCTCTTGCCAGAGTCATACCGATACTAAAATTGAAAAACTGCAATACATCTTCACCCCTCCCTCTGAGTACATGCTCTGTACTTACCACCTCCAGGACTCGAGTTCGGTTAACCGGTTTCCCTGAATCCCCTCATAAATGTTACTTTGCTCACACTCCAACAGCTAATTAAGTTATAAAATCAACTAGCTTCCACTTACTCCTATATACACGTGTTGGGACACCTGGTACACTCACCTCAACCTTGTCAAAGTACATAACAAGTGTTTGTTGACGAAATAGGCCAAGAGAATGTTCAATATTTATCTCGCTAGTCACTGTTTTCAAGATATAACGTACGTCTGGTTCTAGTAAATCCCT
The DNA here is from genome assembly GCF_038502225.1 of Cherax quadricarinatus. Taxonomy (NCBI): domain Eukaryota; kingdom Metazoa; phylum Arthropoda; class Malacostraca; order Decapoda; family Parastacidae; genus Cherax; species Cherax quadricarinatus. The sequence continues at coordinate 8,762,278 of NC_091382.1, forward strand.
AACCTTGTTTTTTGCTGTTAAATTACGTTCTTTTACGTCAATAGCTTTAAAGTGAAGTAACTATACCGAAACTGAACCAACGTTTTGGGGATCTCTGCCCCCCCCCATCTTATCTTTGGTGATATCGAGGATCAGATCTCCTGGTTCTTGACTTGATCACTCTGCTATTGGTACTAGTACCAAGCAGTCTGACATATGCACTAATGTCATAAACTACCTCTGGAAGACAGCTGGGAATCTGGTAAGCTTGGGTAAGGTTCGTCAGGAAACAAGACTAGTAGTAGTACGAGGGTTGCCGATAATATCGTGGCTCAGGTCTTCTCAATTTTGTAACCCGGCCTTGGCTCCTCATTTACGGAGTGTCTTGACTAATGTCTCTCATGGGAGGTGTTTGTAACTCTTCATCTTCTAGGACCTAGTCCTAGCCCCATTCCCCGCCCTCACAGGGCTCGTAGGGAGAAGCTAGGTCCTTGGATTGCCACTAACCCCGCCCCACGGGCTCGAAGGGCATGGCAGCTACGTACCAGCAGACGATGTCAGAAAGTACAAAGGCAGCAAGCACTACATGATCCTTTTGGAGCCACACCCCAACTTTGGCCAGAGTCGGAGTGCTGGGGAAGAGCAGGGAGTCCTCTTGCTTCTTCTACTTGTCCGTTGCAGTTCATAAAAACAGGACTAGTGCTTCCTGATGCGGGTCTTAGCTATATGATGACCCGCAGCCGGAGCCTTCCACTGGCTTACTGGTCCACCCTTTTGAAAGTTATGGAAATCTATTTGCAATTTCCCCTTACAGATGAAAGGAGTGTATTGAAAATTCTTGGGCCCATTATTTTTTGAGTTATCACGAATCCTTCTGATAAAAAAGTCTGCCTATTTCAGTGACTACAGGCTTTTACTACAAGGTCAAAATATTCTTATATGAAAGATCCATGGTGTGATAAATGGTTTAAAAAACCGACAGGTTGAAGATTGAGATAATTATGCAGAATATGTTGCATAAGTGTCTCAATCTTGAAGGTGTTTTAGTCTTGCAGGCTACGTAGTCATCACAACTACGGTGTTTTAGTCTTGCAGGCTTCGTAGTCTTCACAACTACGGTGTTCTAGTCTTGAAGGCTACGTAGTCTTTACAACTACGGTGTTCTAGTCTTGCAGGCTTCGTAGTCTTCACAACTACGGTGTTTTAGTCTTGCAGGCTTCGTAGTCTTCACAACTACGGTGTTCTAGTCTTGCAGGCTACGTAGTCTTTACAACTACGGTGTTCTAGTCTTGAAGGCTTCGTAGTCATCACAACTACGGTGTTCTAGTCTTGAAGGCTTCGTAGTCTTCACAACTACGGTGTTCTAGTCTTGCAGGCTACGTAGTCTTCACAACTACGGTGTTCTAGTCTTGAAGGCTACGTAGTCTTTACAACTACGGTGTTCTAGTCTTGAAGGCTTCGTAGTCTTCACAACTACGGTGTTCTAGTCTTGCAGGCTACGTAGTCTTCACAACTACGGTGTTCTAGTCTTGCAGGCTACGTAGTCTTTACAACTACGGTGTTCTAGTCTTGAAGGCTACGTAGTCTTTACAACTACGGTGTTCTAGTCTTGCAGGCTTCGTAGTCTTCACAACTACGGTGTTTTAGTCTTGAAGGCTACGTAGTCTTCACAACTACGGTGTTCTAGTCTTGCAGGCTACGTAGTCTTCACAACTACGGTGTTCTAGTCTTGAAGGCTTCGTAGTCATCACAACTACGGTGTTCTAGTCTTGCAGGCTACGTAGTCTTCACAACTACGGTGTTCTAGTCTTGCAGGCTACGTAGTCTTCACAACTACGGTGTTCTAGTCTTGAAGGCTTCGTAGTCATCACAACTACGGTGTTCTAGTCTTGCAGGCTACGTAGTCTTCACAACTACGGTGTTCTAGTCTTGCAGGCTTCGTAGTCTTCACAACTACGGTGTTCTAGTCTTGAAGGCTACGTAGTCTTCACAACTACGGTGTTCTAGTCTTGAAGGCTACGTAGTCTTCACAACTACGGTGTTCTAGTCTTGAAGGCTTCGTAGTCTTCACAACTACGGTGTTCTAGTCTTGAAGGCTACGTAGTCTTCACAACTACGGTGTTCTACTCTTGAAGGCTACGTAGTCTTCACAACTACGGTGTTCTAGTCTTGCAGGCTTCGTAGTCTTCACAACTACGGTGTTCTAGTCTTGAAGGCTACGTAGTCTTCACAACTACGGTGTTCTAGTCTTGAAGGCTACGTAGTCTTCACAACTACGGTGTTCTGGTCTTGAAGGCTTCGTAGTCTTCACAACTACGGTGTTCTAGTCATGAAGGCTACGTAGTCTTCACAACTACGGTGTTCTAGTCTTGAAGGCTACGTAGTCTTCACAACTACGGTGTTCTAGTCTTGAAGGCTACGTAGTCTTCACAACTACGGTGTTCTAGTCTTGAAGGCTTCGTAGTCTTCACAACTACGGTGTTCTAGTCTTGAAGGCTACGTAATCTTCACAACTACGGTGTTCTAGTCATGAAGGCTACGTAGTCTTCACAACTACGGTGTTCTAGTCTTGAAGGCTACGTAGTCTTCACAACTACGGTGTTCTAGTCTTGAAGGCTACGTAGTCTTCACAACTACGGTGTTCTAGTCTTGAAGGCTTCGTAGTCATCACAGCTACGGTGTTCTAGTCTTGAAGGCTTCGTAGTCATCACAACTACGGTGTTCTAGTCTTGAAGGCTACGTAGTCATCACAACTACGGTGTTCTAGTCTTGAAGGCTTCGTAGTCTTCACAACTACGGTGTTCTAGTCTTGAAGGCTACGTAGTCATCACAACTACGGTGTTCTAGTCTTGAAGGCTTCGTAGTCTTCACAACTACGGTGCTCTAGTCTTGAAGGCTACGTAGTCATCACAACTACGGTGTTCTAGTCTTGAAGGCTACGTAGTCATCACAACTACGGTGTTCTAGTCTTGAAGGCTTCGTAGTCTTCACAACTACGGTGCTCTAGTCTTGAAGGCTTCGTAGTCATCACAGCTACGGTGTTCTAGTCTTGAAGGCTTCGTAGTCATCACAACTACGGTGTTCTAGTCTTGAAGGCTACGTAGTCTTCACAACTACGGTGTTCTAGTCTTGAAGGCTACGTAGTCTTCACAACTACGGTGTTCTAGTCTTGAAGGCTACGTAGTCTTCACAACTACGGTGTTCTGGTCTTGAAGGCTTCGTAGTCTTCACAACTACGGTGTTCTAGTCATGAAGGCTACGTAGTCTTCACAACTACGGTGTTCTAGTCTTGAAGGCTACGTAGTCTTCACAACTACGGTGTTCTAGTCTTGAAGGCTACGTAGTCTTCACAACTACGGTGTTCTAGTCTTGAAGGCTTCGTAGTCTTCACAACTACGGTGTTCTAGTCTTGAAGGCTACGTAATCTTCACAACTACGGTGTTCTAGTCATGAAGGCTACGTAGTCTTCACAACTACGGTGTTCTAGTCTTGAAGGCTACGTAGTCTTCACAACTACGGTGTTCTAGTCTTGAAGGCTACGTAGTCTTCACAACTACGGTGTTCTAGTCTTGAAGGCTTCGTAGTCATCACAGCTACGGTGTTCTAGTCTTGAAGGCTTCGTAGTCATCACAACTACGGTGTTCTAGTCTTGAAGGCTACGTAGTCATCACAACTACGGTGTTCTAGTCTTGAAGGCTTCGTAGTCTTCACAACTACGGTGTTCTAGTCTTGAAGGCTACGTAGTCATCACAACTACGGTGTTCTAGTCTTGAAGGCTTCGTAGTCTTCACAACTACGGTGCTCTAGTCTTGAAGGCTACGTAGTCATCACAACTACGGTGTTCTAGTCTTGAAGGCTACGTAGTCATCACAACTACGGTGTTCTAGTCTTGAAGGCTTCGTAGTCTTCACAACTACGGTGCTCTAGTCTTGAAGGCTACGTAGTCATCACAACTACGGTGTTCTAGTCTTGAAGGCTACGTAGTCATCACAACTACGGTGTTCTAGTCTTGAAGGCTACGTAGTCTTCACAACTACGGTACTCTTCACCAACTCCAAGACTGAGGGACTGATTACCTCATCTTCAGTCTTCACATTATGTCCTTGTATTGAAAAAGTCACTGACTGGTGAAACGTCTACAACTGAAGATACCCAGATGTTGTACATGTCTCTAATTATTCATAAATTTACACTATGTTAAGTAAAAGGACACAAGTGCAACTAATGTGACATTTTATTGAGGCAACGTTTCGCTCTCCAGGAACTTTGTCAAGTCGTTATATATTGTCGCTAATTCTACCAATATTAATACAATGTACACTATGTATGATAATTGTTCACCTGTAGGTAAATAAACTAATCTATTTAACCTCTTCTTTCACCCACAGTCAAAGGGAGAAACACTCGGACTAATACGGGCATTGGTATTCTTGATTGGTGTTACAACAATGGTAAACTCACAGTTTGACCCCGTGTTCGGGAGTCTGGGTGACCTACACGGCGAGTCACGGGAAGTCAGCACCGATGTTTCAAACAAGAGAGACGAGAAAGGTCAGGTAACGTAGTGTTGTAAGTCTAATCTGGAGATGAATGGTTCAGAGAACCGACAAGTTGATAAGTTAGACACATATGCAACATTTGGGTATCTATAATGAGGAAATGTTTCCTCATTAAAGATACCCAAGTGTTGCATGTGTCTAAATTATCAAGTATATTCTGTGGTCATATCAACGAGGCCACGTAAGTGTGCCTTGTAAGAACATGAGAATATAAGAAAGGAGGAATAATGCAGTAGGCTTGTTGGATCACGGGTGGTTCCGTGGCCTGGCTGGAAAAGCTCTAGCTCCACACACGGAGGGCCCAGGTTCGATTCCCGGCAGGGTAGAAACATTTCGACGCGTTTCCTTACACCTGTTGTCCTGTTCACCTAGCAGCAAGTAGGTACCTGTGTGTTAGTCGACTGGGGTGAGTCGCATCCTGGGGCACAAGACTGAGGACCTAACCCAACACGTTTTTAACGCTACCCAGGCAATAAGCTTCGATGAATTTATTTACTCATGTGCAAGTCCAACTCAAATCCAACCCCTTTCACTCATGAATTTCTCCAACCTAAATTTGAAACTACCAAAGGTTTTAGCTTCAATAACCCTACTATCTTCTATATTTTATAGCAGTGCTGTTCCATTGAGTTCTGGGTTAATGAACAGGACTTGTGCAACACCTGGGTATTGCACAAGTCCTACACAGTAAGCGTCTTCAGTCGAGTACAGAAGAGTCAGCAGAATCAGTAGAGATGTAAAAACGATGTCATCAATCCGTCACTTTTCAAGCCGTAGTATTGAGGTAATCAGTCCCTCAGCCTGGAGAAGTTTTGCTCTATTGTCTGGAACAATGAGGGACTGACCACCTCAAAACTACTACTTCAAAAGTGATGGACTAATGACATCTTCTTTACATCTCTACCCTTTTGCTCACTCTTCTGTACTCGACTGAAGAAGCCTACTGTGTAGGCGAAACGTTTCGGAATAAAGATACCTAACTGTTGCACATGTATCTTACTTATCACGTGTCTTACTTATCAACCTGTCGGTACTGTATACCATATAATATTCACCCGGGTATATTAACTGATGAGACGTCTAGCTATCCAGTGATTTTCTCATGCAATACAAAGAATATACACTGGTAAACTCCAGGACCTGGCAAAAGAAATGAAGTCAAGGTGGTCAGTCCCTCAGTCTTAATAGAGTTTGTTCAGTTCTTTAGCATTGATAAATCTAACAAGGTTGAGGGACTGACCATCTCAAAGTTACCTCTGATTTTTTTAGATGCAATAAAAAATATTCAGAGTATAAGCGTGAAGAGCACCGACTACTGTGCTCATCACCAACTCCAAAACTGAGGGACTGATTACCTCATCTTCTGTGTATAGTTCTTCTGTTTTCAAATTATATCCTAGAATCTGTATCGATAAAGCCACTGGATGGCGAAACGTCTTCAGTAAAGATGCCCCAGATGTTGCACAAATGTCTCATTTATCAACTTATGTTAATATGTTAATATTGCAGTGTTTTTCGTGCTGTTTGCTATGCAACGGAGCACATGCAACACCACTGACTCTACACTGACGGTGGGCACCTGTCTGCCCTCCACAGACTGCAACCGCAGCGGTGGTAGATCTTCAGGGACCTGCGCCAGGGGCTTCGGTGTCTGCTGCATAGGTCAGTTCTACCTTCACAACCTTCGTCCTCACAATCATACATCTGTTTCTTCACTGGCTGTTCCTTTCATTCATACATCTGCTGCTTTATATATATATTACCTGGAGTTTACCTGGAGAGAGTTTCGGGGGTCAACGCCCCCGCGGCCCGGTCTGTGACCAGGCCTCCTGGTGGATCAGCGCCTGATCAACCAGGCTGTTGCTGCTGGCTGCACGCAAACCAACGTACGAGCCACAGCCCGGCTGATCAGGAACTGACTTTAGGTGCTTGTCCAGTGCCAGCTTGAAGACTGCCAGGGGTCTGTTGGTAATCCCCCTTATGTGTGCTGGGAGGCAGTTGAACAGTCTCGGGCCCCTGACACTTATTGTATGGTCTCTTAACGTGCTAGTGACACCCCTGCTTTTCATTTATATATATATATATATATATATATATATATATATATATATATATATAGATATATAGATATATATATATATATATACATATATATATATATACCAATAAAACGCGTGATTATAAATAGGAAAAAATACCACTGTGAAATAGGAAATTAAACCTGAGCGCCAAGCTTTCATATTCTATTTCACAGAGGTATTTTTTCATACACACACACACATACACACACTCTCCGCCCCCCCCCCTCATACACACTACAGACCAGTGTCACTGACATGTATAGTATGCAGAGTCGTGGAGAAGGTTATCAGGAGAAGAGTGGTGGAGCATCTAGAAAGGAATGATGGGCTTATCAACGACAGCCAGCACGGTTTCAGGGACGGGAAATTCTGTGTCACAAACCTACTGGAGTTCTATGACAGGGTGACAGCAGTATGACAAGAGAGAGAGGGGGTGGGTAGATTGCGTTTTCTTGTGCTGTAAGAAGGCTTTTGACACAGTTCCACACAAGAGATTAGTGCAAAAGCTGGAGGACCAGGCAGGTATAACAGGGAATACCTGACGGGAAGACAGCAGCGAGTCATGGTACGCGACGAGGTGTCAGAGTGGGCGCCTGTGACGACCGGGGTTCCACAGGAGTCAGTCCTAGAACCTGTGCTGTTTCTATATGTGAACGACATGACAGAAGGAATAAACTCATAAGTGTCCATGTTTGCAGATGATGTGAAGTTAATGAGAAGAATTCAATCGGACGAGAACCAGCAGAACTGCAGGCCTGAACAAGAAACTTGCTCCTGGAGTTCAACCCCACCAAGTGCAAAGTCATGAAGATTGGGGAAGGGCAAGGAAGATCGCAGACAGAGTACAGTCTAGGGGTTAAAAGGCGTCATGTGGTTCTATCTCTCCATAAGGCGGGCCAGTACAACATGGGTTCGAGTCCTTGGCTAGTGCAGTGTTGTTATTGATCAATACCACCCGTTCGTAGTTACAATAATATACAAACGTATGTAAAAATACCAGTGAAAATAGGAAACAAAATCTGAGCGCTTTCGTGTGCTTACACACACATCCTCTGAAAATATGTGTAAACACATGACAATATGTGTAAACACATGACAATATGTGTAAACACATGACAATATGTGTAAACACATGACAATATGTGTAAACACATGACAATATGTGTAAACACATGACAATATGTGTAAACACATGACAATATGTGTAAACACATGACAATATCTGTAAACACATGACAATATGTGTAAACACATGACAATATGTGTAAACACATGACAATATGTGTAAACACATGACAATATGTGTAAACACATGACAATATGTGTAAACACATGACAATATGTGTAAACACATGACAATATGTGTAAACACATGACAATATGTGTAAACACATGACAATATGTGTAAACACATGACAATATCTGTAAACACATGACAATATGTGTAAACACATGACAATATGTGTAAACACATGACAATATGTGTAAACACATGACAATATGTGTAAACACATGACAATATGTGTAAACCCATGACAATATGTGTAAACACATGACAATATGTGTAAACACATGACAATATGTGCAAACACATGACAACATCTGTAAACACATGACAATATGTGTAAACACATGACAATATGTGTAAACACATGACAATATGTGTAAACACATGACAATATGTGTAAACACATGACAATATGTGTAAACACATGACAATATGTGTAAACACATGACAATATGTGTAAACACATGACAATATGTGTAAACACATGACAATATCTGTAAACACATGACAATATGTGTAAACACATGACAATATGTGTAAACACATGACAATATGTGTAAACACATGACAATATCTGTAAACACATGACAATATGTGTAAACACATGACAATACTCAAGTTTCATTTCCTATTTTTACTGTGGGAATTTTACATAGAGGAGGACCCGCTTATACAGCAGGTTAGGACCCGCTTATACAGCAGGTTAGGACCCGCTTATACAGCAGGTTAGGACCCGCTTATACAGCAGGTTAGGACCCGCTTATACAGCAGGTTAGGACCCGCTTATACAGCAGGTTAGGACCCGCTTATACAGCAGGTTAGGACCCGCTTATACAGCAGGTTAGGACCCGCTTATACAGCAGGTTAGGACCCGCTTATACAGCAGGTTATGACCCGCTTATACAGCAGGTTAGGACCCGCTTATACAGCAGGTTAGGACCCGCTTATACAGCAGGTTAGGATCCAGAATACTGCTATACAGTATAATTTGCTGTTAAGTGAATCATAATTTTTTTTTTTCACTTTCAAATGCATATAAAAGCCTGTTAATGCGTTTACATTATCATATATTAAGTGAGCAATAGACCTAGGCCTTAAAAATGCATGTATAGTTGACACATTACTTAAAATAGTTTCGTCCATACCTTAAAGTGAGTAGGAATATGTTTATTGTATATGGACACCATGCCCAGCCCTTCTAGGGTAGGGTAGGTGCCTGAGCCCGAGCTTGTAGCTCATAAGACTGCCATTCCCATTAGTCCACTTGGGACGGGGATGGCAGACCAGAGAGGCCTAGCTTGTGGCTAGGCCTGGGGACAGTTGGTCCCAAAGATGAGGGGGTACTTGTGCCTCCTCCCATGGGAGACTTAGGTCTCAGACACTCCCTAAAGAGGGAACCAAGGCCGGGCCACCACTTGGAAAAGGCCCGGGCCGGGAGAATACCGGCGAATCTTTAATAATAAATACTAAAATGTTTATTGTAGGAAATACAAATAATTGAAGAATGACAATAACTGAAAGGTACCCCATTAGCGCTTTATTGTGATTTCTTCCATACATGTCTAAATCATCTTTACTTCACTTAAATATTCGGTTGAGTATCTGTGTTTACTGACGTGTGTGTGTGTGTGTGTGTCAACAGCTCGTCACAGCTGTGGGGAGACCACCAGCTATAACAACACATACTTCGTCAACCCCAGCTTCAACAGTACTGACTCAGGGACAGGAGCCTGCACTCTCACTGTCAACCGCGTCAACACCAGCATCTGTCAGCTTCGTTTAAACTTCATTGACTTCCAGTTGGCGCAGCCGGACGTTGACGGTAACTGTAATGTTGACTTCCTCGCCGTCAGCCCGTCCTCCACAGTGCCAAGAATCTGTGGCTCCAACAGTGGACAACACAGTAAGAACTCACGTTACACTCTCCCAGTCTGTGAAAAAATGCGAAGGCAACACACGAACTTGGGCGAAATATGTAAATTTTTAGTTGTTTCGTGAGCTTGCGCAAGTGTTACCTCATCTTTATTGTTATTATTGCCATTTTCTTTCTAATGTCAGTATGAAAAAACTTTTTACCCTTTGCCTTGGCTTTAGTGTTTTGGTTCCTCAGTAAACATCTCTGCTGTCTGGCAATGAATTCATTCTGTCCTTTCTCCAAGCTTTTGTTCTTTTGAGATTTGGTTTCCTTACGATGATGACTTTCCTGTGATTTTTGCATATCATTTATTCTCAGTATTTTGTATGTTGTTATCATGTCCCGCATGAGCCAGTAGGCCTGCTGCAGTGTTCCTTCTTTCTTATGTTCTTATGTTGCCCCTTGTTCTTCTGTCTTCTGTCATAAAATTTTAGCCCGTTTAGTCTCTCTTCATGGTTCATATTTCCTCAGGCCTGGGACTAGTCTCGTTGCAAAAGTTTACACTTTCTCCAGTTTTTATAATGATCAGGTGTGGGTTCTATGCTGGTGCTGCATACTCTAATAGGCCTGACATTGTTATATATAATGTCGTTAATGACTCCTTTCTGAGATTCCTAAAAGCTACCCTTACATTTCCTAAACTCGCATCGCCACAAATGAAATGCATGAAACTATGCCCATCTGAGGCTTCCAACGAGCTTGTACTCTGTTTCCTGTCTTATTTACTTCAATGTTCATAACTTTGCATTTGCTGGAAATTAAATGCTAATAACCACTTGTCAGACCAGTCCTGCAGTTTGTCCGGATTTATTTCTACTCTTTCTGTTTCTTCCGCCATGTCGTTCACATACACAAGAAATAGTGATAATGGTAGAATTACGGACAAAAAGTTAGGTAAACGAGCACAGATGCAGCATCTTATGTCTCATTAGTTGCATCTGTGTCCTTTCAACTAACACAAGAAATGGTACCAGTACTGACTCTTGTGAATCCTAACTCATCACACTCGCCCATTCCAAGGTGTTGATGGAGGCTTGAGCCTCCCTCCACTAATCATGGTCCAGTCACTGACAAGTCAGACTGGTGATCGAGTATGCACTGGATATAAACATGAGTGAGTGTACGAGAGTGCAACTGGAGTACGGATGTCCCACAGTAGTCAATGAGTGGAACAGTCTGCCTAGTAGTGTCATTGAAGCTAAAACCTTGGGTAGCTTCAGACTTAGGTTCGATAAATATTTGAGTGAGAGGAGTTGGATTTGAGTACAATTTATACGTAAGTTAACAGGGTTATCAAAGCTTATTTCTTGGGTAACATTAAAAATGGGTTACCTGGAGTATACCTGGAAGGAGTTTTGGGGGCCATCGCCCCCGCGGTCAGGTCTGTGACCAGGCCTCGCGGTGGATCAATGCTTGATCAACCAGGCTGTTACTCCTGGTTGCACACAAACAGACGTATGAACCACAGCCCTGCCTGTCCAGCTCCCTCTTGAAGACAGCCAGGGCTCTATTGATAATCCTCCTTATGTATGTTGGGAGGCAGTTCAACAGTCTTGGGCCCCTGACACTTGTGTTGTCTCTTAGCGTACTCATTGGGACGGGGGATGTTGCACCGCCTGTCCAGTCTTCTGTTTTCGTAGGGAATGATTTCCATGTGCAGATTTGGGACTAGTCCCTCTAGGACTAGTCGCAGGCGAGAACACCTGCATTTCAGGGACTACAGGTCAAGGGACTTCAACCATTCCCAGTAATCTAGGTGTTTTACTGTACTTATACGTGCCGTGAAAGTTCTCTGCATATTCTCCAGATCTGCAATTTCACCTGCCTTGAAAGGGGCCATTACAACAGTAATCCAGCCTAGTGAGAACAAGCGGTTTGAAAAGAATCATCAGTGGCCTGGCACCTCTAATTTTGAAGGTTCTCCTTATCCAGCCTACCATTTTCTTAGCAGATGTGGTAGATACATTGTTGTGATCTTTGAAAGTGAGATTGTGACATTATCACTCCCAGGTCCTTCACATTAGCTTTTCACTCTGTTGTGTGGCTGGAATTTGTTTTATACCGGTTTTTATTTCCTCGAGTTTTCCTTAGCGGAGTAATTGAAATTTGTCTTCTTTGACCATCATATTGTTTCTCCGGCCCAGCTAATGTCCGCTTGGAGATTTGCAGTGTCCTCGATGGATGACACTCATCTAAATTCGGGTATCATCAGCAAAGAAGGACACGGTGCTGTGGCTTACATCTCTGTCTATGTCAGATATGAGGATGAGAAACAGGATGGGAGCGAGTACTGTGCCTTGTGGAACAGAGCTTTTCACTGTAGCAGCCTCTGATTTTACTCTGCTTACTATTACTCTGTGTTCTATTTGTTAGGAAGTTATAGATCCATCTACCAACTTTTCCTGTTATTCCTTAATCACGCATTTTGTGTGTTCTTACACCGTGGTCACACCTGTGAAAGGCTTTCGCAAAGTCTGTGTATACAATATCTGCATTTTCTTTGTCCTCCAAAGCATCCAAGACTATGTCATAGTGGTCCAGTAGTTGCTGCCCTGGGCTGTGCAACTGATGGGTATCTAAGTGGCGATCCTGCTTCTTAGAACCCTTTCGTCAAAGACTTTTTTATGATGTGGGATGTTAGTGCTATTGGTCTGTAATTCTTTGCAATTGCTTTACTGCCACCTTTGTAGAGTGGGGCTATGTCTGTTGTTTTTAGTGACTGTGGGATAACACCTGTGTCCATGCTTCCTCTGAATAGAATATTTAAGGCACATGAAAGGGGTTTCTTGCAGTTCTTGATGATCACGAAGTTCCACGAGTCCGGGCCTGAGGCAGAGTGCATGAGCATGTCATTCATTGTTTTTTTCAAAGTCCTGTGTTGTTAGGATTATATCAGAAATTGTTGAATTAAACAAAATTTGAGTCTCGGTCATAGAAATTAATTTAGATTGCCGACCTTTAGTCTGATTAATGGTTCACTAAATGCTGAGTCTTACTGGGACTCCAGTATCTCACTCATTTCTTTGCTGTTATCTGGGTAAGATCCATCTCATTAAAGCAGGGGTCCATTACTGGATGTGATTTATGCCCTAAATTTGGCAAAAGAAAAGAAATAGTTTCGTTTTTTATCAATTTCATTTATGACTCGATGTTCTTCCTGTGCTTTTTGACCCCCCGCATGATTTCTTAAGCGTAAATTTGATATTTGCTATTTCTCCGGCCATTGCCTCGTTCCGTATTTCAGACATGCTGGCCGCTTTCAGCAGCTTCGTGATTCTTCACCTTCGCCAATAGAGAGAGCATCTCTCTCTTTCCAGCTTACATCTCTTCTTTTTTGTTAAAGGAATGTGCCTTGAGTATACCTCACATGCCACAGAGTTAATTCTTTCTAGGCAAAGGGTTAAGCCATTATTTTTGTTAGTGCGTTTGGGTTTCAGAAGGACCTGCCTAGTATGGGCCAATAGCCCTGTTTCTCCTTCCTTATATTCTTATGTTCACAGTGTACCTGGACGTGGACCCACTGGGTGGACCAGTAAGGGTGACGGTGGACCGCTCAGGTATAGCAATGAACCGCTCATGGATCATCCAGGTGACGCAAATCACTTGTGACTCACGGGACACAGGTGAGTACAGCCACCATAATCATCCAGTGTTTGCCTCTTTTGTTTACAATCGAAAGATACGAATTCGATACCGGGGACGGGTGAAGACGTGAGAATGGTTATTTTTGAGAAGGACCTGCCATGTATGGGCCAGTAGGCCTGCTGCAGTGTTCCTCATTTATGTTCTATGTATCCTTACGCCTGGTACCCCAGTTCATCTAGCAGTAAATAGGTACCTGGGTGTTAGTGACTGTCTTAGGTGGCACCCTCATCGTTGGGCATTAAATAGAGTAGAGCCTGTAACTCTACAGAGGTAAGATAACAGCTCTTAGCCTGTAAATGAACCTGTGAATGGCCTGTGAATCAAACTATATAAAGAAACAGTTCAGTAAGTGAATTAGAACCAGAAGAAAATATAACGGCAGCAGTGCCAGACGATACTAATATCACTGTACTGCAGTACTGAACTGCAATGCGGTACTTCGCCAGTCACTTGTTCTTTGTTTTCTTTCCTCCATGTTTGTTTACGTACGGTGTCAGCACCTAGCGGATGTCTGCAGTACTACACCACCACTTCTGGCATCGTCAGCAGCTTCAACTTCAACAGCTCGCCTACACCTTCGTCAGGTGAGTGGTGGCAGCTGCTGTTATCTGACCAGCTGGCTAAGTGGCGCAAGAGCTGGCGAGCCTATCTAAGACTCACTGACTGAATGTTTTTCCCTGTCGTTAAATTCGTTTTATCCATTAAGTCACCGGCTCCGCTCAAACATGAACCAAGCAGCTAGTGATGTTTCGCCCATCCGGCTTCTGATGAACATTCCTATCAGGGATTGAAAGGCCTCAGGCCTATATATATAGAATAATGATGAAAGTGATTCTTCTTTCTCGGGTCACATTGCCTCGCTGGGAAA